>NW_026726799.1:0-211384 GCF_029784015.1 Lycium ferocissimum | reverse complement strand
CTCATTCTTGGAAAGGAGAAAGTCCATTACTACTGTTCATCACAATTGGCATAAGTCTACTTCTTCTTTTTATTTACTTACTTTTTATCTATAGTTAATAACTTGCTTGTGTTAATTCTTAAATTTGTATCAAATTACTACTAACTGAGGTTAACCTTAGTACAAATTCAACTATTTGGAAAAATACGAATTTTGACTCAAACAAATACATTATCTTATGTTAATATTATATTTTTTTGGTATTATTTTCTTAATGATAATTACTTATCTGAGTCTTTATTATCATTCATTAATAACTCGTGTAACGTCCTAAATTAATTATGAAAAAAAACTCAACATATTCGAAATAAAGTAATGTCTTGACTAAATAATAAAACGCTTAAATCAAAATCTTATAAAATAAATACTTAAATCTAACGATAACAAGTTTCCAAACAAAACTTACTTCCGGGCACTTTACAACCCCTAAAACAACGATCCAAACGTTTAGGTATACTTGATGTATTGAGCCTACATTATTGTTCGTAGAAAAAGATATCAGGTTGTGAGACATGACTAATCTTTGGTCAACTTACGAAAAACGTGAATTTCAAAACTTTAAAATTATACAAAGTGTGGGGAAAATAAAACTAACCCCTATTGCGCACAAAATTAGTGCTCCTAAATTCATTGGATATATAATTAAAATACTGCTAAATTAGTAAGTATTAATAATGTCATCTTTTGCCTTTTCCTTTACACATTAGTTTTCATATGTTTTTTCAAGATTCCCTTAATTCTTTCCTCCAAGAAGAACCAAAGGGCATAAGGGAACTGTATAATTTTTTTGAAGTATTATTACATATTCATAAACTGTTCTATTGATGCGATAAAATCACCAATTATTATAAGTCAAAAGATTAAAGAATACATGAAATGAAAAAGAAAATTATTCCTTAGATAATAATGTCATTCTTTGGTGATAGTCAGAGCAATTATAAACACATATATAGTCTATGGAAATGAGGTTGACATTTTCGAAGTTTGCTTTTCCTCTTTTTTCTTCTTTTTCTACCCACTACAAACGTATAGGATCTATCTGTCACAATGATAAAGCATCAAATGGTAACCCCTATTGCGCACAAAATTAGTGCGCAATAGGAGTTAATGGTGACCGTAACAGTTAACTCCTATTGCTCACTAATTTTGTGCGTAAAGGTACTTTTATAACTTTTTTCTTTTTGGGGTTATTTTGGATCAAAATCTTACTTTTGGGATCATTGTAGTTGCGGACTCGTACTTGATTGAGCACCGAATAATAAATACGGAAGACTTAGAATTTGTGGTCTAGAACAAATCTTGAATGTTTGTGTAGTTGTAAATCATTTTATTAAGGCTAAAATGAGATTTTGAAGTTAAATTATTTTAAAATAGAGAAATATATCGTTCTTTTTTAGACTGACTAAAAAGAAAAAAGTGTCATATAACATGGGACAGAGGAAGTAACATTTCGTGGCTTCTCCATGTTGTTAGAAGTGATTGGGTGTTTAAGATGGTTGTCCCAATGTAGAGCCTATTTGGATGAGCTTATAATTTTTTCGCTTATTTTTATCATTTTGACTTAAAAATAAGTGCTTAAAAATATTTTTTCTTTATCTTACTAAAACACTATAAAAATATTTAAAAAGCCATTTTGATTTAAAAGCACTTAAAATAAGTCGATCAAAATAGGCTCCTCGTGTCTTTACGTTTAATCATTTCATAAAATGTGTCTTACTTTTGCTTAATTAATTACTCAAATCATGATTTGATTTTTGCATTTAATCAAAAGTGTCCTTATCATATTAAAAATGACATTCTTCCATCAATTGGATCAAAATTGGCTTCAACATTATTTTTAGGACTAAAAATGACCTTCCTTTAACAAAATTATAACATGGCATGGATAAATTTTTAATTAAACACGTGGCTTTAAAAGTCGAATAACTATTTTGACCTTCGAGCAAGTATTATTTTAAGAAATTTATGCAAAGACCTCATTTTTATTCTAACTGTTTTTCATGATAATAAGTAAATAATGTCTTTCTGCAGTGATGTTGGATCATAATGTCAATTCCAAGTGGTTTCCACTATGTGGAGAGATGCCTATGGAACAATTTATGTTATGTCTGTCAAAGTTGTTGTTGGTCTTGTTTTGTTTTGATTTTTAAGCTTTGGTTTCCTTTTTACCTTATCCTTACAAGAGGAAATGGAAAGATGATGTGGGTCTCAGTTCTCTCTTAATTCTTCCGGGTGTGCTTTCATCCCCAGCTCCCCACCCCACAGATTAAATACTCAATCCATCCTTCTCTAGATCCCGCGCATAGCGGGAGCTTGGTGCACCGGGTTGTCAAAGAGAGTCAATCAAGTTTTACTTTGATCAAAATTTCTTTATATGTCTTTTAAATATTTTACGTTGTTAATTATTGTAATTTATCACTCTTGTAACGTAGTTTTCAAATACTTAAAGTTTTATCTCAAGAAACTTACAACTTCTACGTCCGAATTCAAGGTCAAAATTTAAAATTATGAATTTTGAAATTCCAACGTAAATTGAGACAGAGGAAGTATGTTAATAGATCTTATATTTTTCATTTTTGGGTTTGTGTTGTGCCTGTGTGACAACGTCCATGGTGGCATACTTTCATTGAAAAACTTGGATGAAGCTTGAGAAATAAAGAGGATGCTTATCATGGAAGAAGAGCTCACAAATGAGCCAAAAAGAATTATGGCAACAAGTGGACTAAGTGACTACACATATTTCATGGTATGAGACCAAGCCCAAGAGATGAAGATTGGGGCCCTCATGGAGCCCCAAATGAGCTGATTCGCATGACCAACAAGGCGCTGATTGAATAAAATGTACGGTTTGTCCCTCGCTGGTCTCTAATGTTTTTCCTTAAAAATCGAACGTATGCTTTCGGGACATAGGTTTTTTAAGGGAGCGGGACATAACTTATGAAATATTATGATGTAAAAATATAAATTTACGCCCCGCGAAAAATTGTATGTTATGGGGGACAAAAAATTAAAGACCAACACAAAATAGGGACTAACGTGCAAATGACCCGGATTGATTTGCAAGCCAAAAATGCTGAATCAAGCCCAAAAAGCTCAAAATCTCAGCCAACATGGGCTGAATATTCACGCCCAAAAGGACTGAAAACTCAAGCCCAAAAGGCTCAAAATCTGGGATTTGGCACTGAATATTCACGGCCGCAGTGTGAAAAGTGGCGTGAGATTTTCTAGGAAAATTTGTCACCTTTTTTTTTTTTTTTTTTTTTTTTTTGAATTTTTACTTGGTGTAGCTTCTTCTAAGAGGTAATTATTGATAATAACTATTTTTAAATTTATTTATATTTAGTAGCTACATTGATTTTGTAAATTACTGTTCATAGATACACCAAAATACATAAAGTTGGAGTGACTGAAGTGGTTATTGGGCGAGGCTCTTACCCTACCTGCCCATGTTTGAACCTGGTCAACAACATTTCTATTCTTCCACATTTTTCCCTAGCTTCTTCTCCTTGTATTTGAGTTATTTCACCATATGTATTTGATGTCACGTGTATCTGATGTCCTATGTATTTGCTCATATGTCTTGTATCGCATATGTATTTGAGCTTCTTATCTTGTATATGAATGTATGAAAACAAATATATTCAGATACAAAACACTCAGGCCAAATACATATGACGAAAATACATTCAGATACACTCAAAATACAACTTTTTCTTCAAAGTAAGTTACGAATTATAATTTGGAAAATAGCAGCTACTAATGGTAAAATTCTCATAGAAGGTAGTTATATTTGTAATTTTTTTTTTTTTTTTGGTTGAAAATTTGGAACCCTTTAATCTATGAGATTTAATTGGTATAGAATAGACCTATTTTTTAATATTGACATTAAATAATCAGTTACACGTGTTTTGGCCATTAATTTGGCACCGTATAACCAAATAAACCCCCCCCCCCCCTCTAACTAGCAACTGAATTTCAAAACCTTTCTACTCTCTTTTTAATCTCTCTCCCGATATCTCTCTACTCATATCCCTGAAATCTCTCAAAGTTTATCATATTATATATAGCTATATACGAACATAGTGATAGTTTTAAAAGTTATTACTTTTTATTTTTATTTTTTATGGATATACAGAATGTTGTATATAATAAATTCTATCAACATGTATGTCACATTGTCAAGCTAAAAATGGTGCTTTTTTTATGCAGAATTGTCAAGCTGATGTTATACACATGATGTATACATCAGATCCAAATGGCAGAAAAATCGTGTTTACCAATTTGTATATTAGTTGTTACACGTATGATGTATACATCAGACTCGACTTAACCATATTATGTGTCTTAGTTATTATGTGTCTTAGTTGGTACCTAACAAATTTGTAGTTTGCATTTGTATTCATTGGTCCGTATTCATCTAATAAATCGGTATACATTGTACTTATGTAATAAATTGGTATACATTTGTTTGCATTAGTATCTTCATAATTTAACATTGGAATACATTGAGCCATATTCACTTCACACATTTGTATGCATTTATTTGCATCCATTAATCTGTATTCACCTAATAAGTTGGTATACATTTGTTTGCATTTGTATCTATTGGTCCATATACACGTGTATACATTAGTATATGCGTAATAGCAACAATACGCAGAGTTCTACCCAAATCATGATGTAAAGGTGTGGAGTCAATGGCAAAACTCTTATTAATATTTTAAAAAAAATTATTGCTACGAATATAGAGTATTTTAACTAGAGAAAATACAACTTTTCACCTCTAAACTTGCACCGAAAATTCACTTTAGCAATAAAATATTACCTAATTATTTACCCCCCTAAACAATTTATGAGTGAATTAATATCAACCTTACTTTGCCCAGACCAATTAAGAGTTAGGTGTTGTTACATCACTCGCTCTTTGATTGGTCCACATCATTTAATTATTATTTTTTAAAAATAAATTCGGCAAAATTAAACTAAAAATTAATTAAATAAACCCTAAACTCCCAAATAATGTGAAAAGGGGTAGTAGGGATTGGTGTTTTAGTGGCTGCTGCTGTGGTGGTGGTAGCTTGACTGCCGGAGGTGGGATGGTAACTTAGGTGGCGGTGGAGGCGGAGGAAGGGTCACCGAGGTGGTGGGTATGGAGTGGTTGGTGGAGTGTGGACCGGAGGGGTTGGAGAGGATCCATTGACTGGTTGCGGGGGCTTGATATCTTACCATGCGGCCTTGATTTCTTGGCCGTCAATGGTAGCGGCTTCCGGCGAGATGCCGCCTACTGAGGAACGAAACCACTGCAATAGGAGTAGTGTTGCTGATGGATTGAAGAAAAATTTAAAACCTTTCACAAACTAGATAACAAATTGAAACAAATTATAACCTTTAAATCGCATTAATCTCAAGGTCAGTAAAGAATGAAAAAGTATGAGGCTCTGGTTATAAAATTTAAGTTACACATAGTAGTGTGTGGATTTTCCTTTATAGTATTTCATGTAGCACCTGCTACATTTGAAAGCAATCAACTACTATAAACATCAAAGTTCAACCAATGTTGCAAAAATACGTGGACATACGACGGTGGAAGAGGATGAAGTTGAAGTCGCCGGCTGAGGAATTAGACCACTACAATAGCAATAGTTTGTTGCTGATGTGGGGGGAATTTTTTTTAAAAGTGGGACCCACATTTGATTTGTCTTGAAAAAAATTAGTATAATTTAAAATATATGTATTAATATATCAAGAATAGATATTAAAAGTATTAAATATATATTGGCCAATTAAAAAATGACATTTGTATGATTTGTCACTTGCTTTTAGAAAGGCGAGTCTACTTTCTCTGCCATGTCACTTCTAAGGGAATATTTAATACACTATCGACAAGAATAAGAGGGTAAATAATTATCATTAAAGTTCATTAGTTAAATACTTACTCTAAGTAAAAAGGGACAACATGGAATAATTGAATCCCTAAATTTAGGGATATCCAGTAACATGAAATAAGGAAAACTAAATAATTGAATCTCTAGTTTTTAGGGATGTCCAACGTGAAATAAGAGGAAAAAATAAGGAAAAATTACATGGTGTTGCCAACTTATACACTGTATTTACTATTCGTAAGTCTACTTTCAAAAAATTATCATTCCTAGCTATAATTTGAATTTTGTAGCAAATTAACATATGAAGCTCTCTTGTCTCGTATCTTTCTCCCAAACGAGTAAGAGAACCGGGCAACAAAATCAATATCACAGAAATTAACAGAGCTGCCAAGAAGGTGACTAGTGCCGGCAGATTGGAACCCCTTCAAAAACCCAAACCTAGGCAGGAACATCCGATTGAGACCCCGAACGGACTTCTCAAACTCCAAAGATGGATAAAGGAGACCAACCCTCTATTGATGGGTGGACTGGCCGAAGGAGAAGCTGAAACTTATAGTAAGGGAAAGAGCTTTCATTGAGGGAGATGGGGTTGTCTATGGCTACTAGGTTTATTTAAGCCGTGGCCTTACAGTGGAGACGTGGTGGTGTAAATGGAGGACAGGGGCGATTTTACTTTGGCTAAATTTCGAATGGTAAATAGAGCAATTTTCAGATCTGGCCGTGCTTTTACTTTGGCTAAATTTCGAATGCAAAAAGAGTACTCTGTACAGGGATGTCTCATGTCATTGTTGTTCTTTTACTTTGGCTAAATTACATGACGTCTCATGTCATTGTTGTTCTTTCAAATACTACTCTTGAATTATCGTATGTCTAATATTATCTAATCCATTAAATGACTTATTTACTATGTGTGATTGATATTAATTCGACTTAACTGTTACTTGATCAGTCTGCAAATAGTTCTAATAAGGAAATTAATGAGTATCACTAAAATGCAACATTAAATTATTACCATTGACCTTGTAAATTAGACAATATGCCTACGTGATTATTGATTTGAATCATTAAATTGAAACGTTATATTGGAGTAAAGTTTCAGTTGTGTATACAGTATTATTGGTTTGTAATTATTTTTATTGGAATTACTAATACTTGATAGAGCATTTATTTTACTTTGTGTATGTCATTCCATTTGGAGATATGGATAACTCTCAGAGTAAGCTTAGATTAAAATCCAATTATGAAAACATCTGTTTGATTGATTCTGCTACTTCACACACGATATTCAAAGACAAAAAATATTTTTCTCATTTACTTATGGGTAAGGCAAATGTTAACACCATTTCTGGTAGTACTAATTTGATTGAAGGCTCCGGAAGAGCCATCATAATTTTGCCTAAGGGAACAAAACTTATTATAAACGATGATATGTTCTCTCCTAAGTCCCGAAGGAACTTATTAAGTTTTAAAGATATCCGTCAAAATGGATATCACATTAAAACAATGGATGAGATGAATCTTGAATATATTGGTATCACGAAGATGTCTCTCGCGCAAGTTGTCTGAAAAAGTTTCCTGCTTTGTCTTCTAGCTTATATTGGACAAAAATTGATGTGATTGAGGCACACTCTGTCGTAAACCAGAAGTTTACTGACTCCAATACATTTGTACTTTGGCATGATCGACTGGACACCCTGGATCTATAATGATGAGACGAATTATAGAAATTCAAATGGGTATCCATTAAAGAACATGAAGATTCTTTTAAATAATGAATTTTCTTGTCCTTCTTTTTATCAAGGCAAGTTAATTATAAGGCCATCACCTATGAAGGTTGGGTTTGAATCCCCTGAATGTTTGGAACGTACACATGGGGATATTTGTGGACCTATTCACCCACCTAGTGGATCATTTAGATATTTTATGGTCCTAATAGATGCTTCTTCTAGATGGTCTCATGTGTGCCTACTGTCATCTCACAATCTGGCGTTTGTGAAATTATTGGCACAAATAATTCGATTACGGGCACAGTTTCCTGATAATCCGATAAAGTCTATTCGCCTTGATAATACTGCAGAGTTTTCATTCCAAGCATTTAATGATTATTGTTTATCAATTGGGATAAGAATTGAACATCATGTAGCTCATGTTCACACTCAAAATGGCCTTGCAGAGTCATTAATTAAACGTCAGCAGTTGATTGCAAGACCATTACTTATGAAAACGAGGTTGCCCACGTCTGTTTGGGGTCATACTATTTTACATGCAGCAACAATTGCTCATCTAAGATTGACAAATTATCACAAATTTTCTCCGTTGCAATTGGTTTTGGGTCAAGAACCTAATATATTCCATCTAAGAATTTTTGGATGTGTCGTATATGTGCCTGTAGCACCACCACATCGCACCAAGATGGGTCCCCAAAGAATATTAGGAATATATGTTGGGTTTAAATCGCCCTCCATTATTCGCTACCATGAACCATTAACCAGAGATTTGTTCACTGCTCGATTTGCAGATTGTCGGTTTGATGAGACAATTTTCCCAAAATTAGGGGCAGAGAATAATGAAATAAAAAGGGAAATTTTGTGAAATAATCTATCATTGTCTCATCTTGATCCATGTTCTTCTATTTGTGAGCAAGAGGTCCAAAAGATTATTCACTTGCAGAAAATAGCAAATCAAATGCCAGATGCATTTACAGATTTGAAAAGGATTACCAAATCACATATCCCTGCAGAGAATGTCCCAATTCGCATTAATATCCCTGTAGGACCATTTACTAGTGTGATAGCAAGTGAGTCCAAAGCATGCCTGAAGCGTGGTAGACCATTGAGTTCTAAGGATCGAAATCCTAGAAAAAGAAAAACAAATGGTCAAGATGACACTACGAAAGAACCTCATAAATAAATTCAAGATTTGAACAATACTGATATTCTTGAAGAAATCAATGAGCCTGAGACTTAAGAAAATGAGGAAATATCAATTAATCCAATTGATGTTGGGACTAATTTGAATCGATTGGAAATAAATGTGGATCACGTCTTTGCTTAAATATTGCAACAAGAATTATGCAAGATAGTGAGGATCTTGAACCCCAATCTGTTAAAGAATGCCGAGAAAGATGTGATTGGCCAAAGTGGCAACAGGCAATTCAATCAGAGTTAAATTCGCTTACCAAACGGGAAGTTTTTGGACCTGTAGTCAAACACCCAAGGATATTAAACCCGTTGGTTATAAATGGATTTTTGTGCGAAAAAGAAATGAGAAAAATGAGATACAAAGATATAAGGCACGCCTTGTTGCACAAGGATTTTCACAAAAGCCTGGTGTCGATTATGAAGAGACGTACTCAATCGTTATGGATGCAATAACGTTACGTTATCTCATTAGTTTCACTGTCCATAAGAGACTTGAGATGCATTTGATGGATGTGGCTACAGCCTATCTCTATGGATCACTTGGAAAAATATACATGAAAATCCCTGAAGGATTTAAGATGCGTGAAGAATGTAGTTAAAGACTCGAGAAATGTATTCAATCAGATTGCAAAGATCATTGTATGGTCTGAAGCAATCCGGACGCATGTGGTATAACTGTCTTAGTGAGTATTTGTTGAAGGAAGACTATACAAGCATTTGCCCATGTGTTTTTATAAAGAAAACAATACCGGAGTTTGTTGTACTTGCTATTGTTGAGGACATAAACCTTATTGGAACTCTTGCAGAGCTCAAAAAGGCAATTGATTATTTAAAGAAGGAATTTGAGATGAAAGATCATGGAAAGACAAAATTATGCCTTGGTTTGCAAATTGAACATTTGACAAATGGTATCCGTGTCCATCAATCTGCCTATACAGAGAAAGTGTTGCAATGATTTTATATGAATGAAGGACATCCATTAAGTACTCCCATGGTTGTTCGTTCACTTGATGTGAATAAAGATCCATTCGACCTCGAAAAGAATGAGGAAATTCTTGTCTGAAGTATCATATCTTAATGCAATTGGTGTGCTAATGTATCTTGCCAATACAACAAGGCCTGACATATCATTTTCAGTTAATCCGTTAGCAAGATATAGTTGTGCTCCTACAAGGAGACACTAGAACGGAATTAAACACATATTGAGGTATCTAAAAGGGACAATCAATTTGGGCTTAGTTTATTCTAACAATTGTAGTCCCGATCTTGTTGTTTATGCCGATGAGAGGTATTTATCTGACCCACACAAAGCTAGATCTCAAACAGCCTATGTGCTTATATGTAGAGGTGTTGTCATATCGTAGCTATGCAAAGCAGTCTATCTCGGCGATGCCAATTTTACGTAGGACTTGTATGTGCATGTCAACTCCTAGCTAGGGTTAGAGAAGAATTTTGGTATTATTTTTACATTCTTTTCTAGTTTAAAGTTTCCTAATTAGGTTTTTCTATATATTATTTCTATAAAAGTAGGATTCGAGTCTCATGCTTTTTGAGTGTTTTTAGTTCTTTATTTGAAAGTTTCTTTTCTTTACATATTCGCGTGTTGGTTACTTGGGATTTATCTTACAACCTTATAAGAATGATTCTTCTAAGAGTTAAGATTAATTCTTTAACTTGATATCTTTGGTTCTTACTCATAAATTAAAGAATGTAATTAGTCTTATACTAATTATTATTTCTAATTTCTTTGAAATAGGGGTCTAAATAACCTTTTGATCTAAGTTTTTGAGCTAACTCTATTAGTGTCATAATTAGCTTTAATACGCTAATTTTGAAATACTAAGATCAATTAGAGTTTTTAGCACTTTTTTTGAAATTTAGGAATTTTGTTCTCGAATTTTGTATATCTTTAAATTCTTGTCTTTAATCTTCATATTTTGCTTCTGCATTATTTTCTTGTTTTTTGTTTAAGTAACCCGATTCTTCTGACTGTGTAAATGAGGAAAAACCTAAAACTCAGCCTCCTAGACCAATCTCCGATACTGCTCATGTCTCACCCATTTTTTTCCGTTCTGAAAGGGTTTAAAAGGTTTTTTTAATTGAAGTGACTATTTTGGAAAAGGATTAATTATTTATTCTGAATCACCATTCGAAATTGTATTTTGGTGTTTCAAGTCACCTTATCGAACCCCTAATCAAAAGAATATTTGACTCATGAACTATTGGTTCGCGAAAATAAAAGATCGGGTAAGTAGTTTTGTTGACCGGGAAAGGTGTTAGCCACTCGCACGTCTCGTGGTTTTACCACGTTCGCTTATTGACTTATATTTTACTTAAATTAATTATCTGGAGAAATTGTGCTTACAAGCTTTGAAATGCTTATATCCGCCTTTTTCTTTTATTTAGTTGCGATGGATTTTTGAATTAACTTGCAATCCACCTCCCTCTATCATAATTATTCATCGAGGGATTAAGGAGCGTAAATGCACACATAACTTTTTCGAGTTATTTTTTTACGTTAGGAAAGAAATGTAACTGCATATATGTCCAACACATTTTATTAGAGAGTCAAGGAGCGTAACTGCACACATGGCAATTAAAGTTGATTAAATATCAGCCGAAAAATTGTAACTAAACACATAATTAATATTTGTTAACCGCGCCTAACTTTGTCTAAGTTAAAAGGATCCTAATAGTTGCCTATAATTATTAACGAGCCTAGACCTACTTTTACCGACCCAAAAATCAAAACAACAACAATTAATACTTGCAAGTCCCATTCACTTGTCTTTTAATCTCGACCCGTGACCCATTTAAGAATTAATTCACGACACCAATTATACAGATTAGAATGGTGCAAGATTAATTACTCTCTCAATTTCTATATAAGTGAATTCGTGGCACTTTTTTTTTATGTTAAAAAATGAATAAACTTTTCAAAGTTCAAAGATGTATTAATTATTTTTTTCAAAATTACCCATATCTTTAGTGACTATCTCTAGTTTTTAAAAAAGTTTAGAAAGAAGAAAAAGAATAATATTGACATACCCCTTAAATAATGTCCTTAATTAGCTTTCTTAAGGGATGTGCCACACCCAAAAATTCATTTATTTTGGAATGGAGGGAGTACTAAATAAGCATAGAGACTAAAAGAGAATAAAAAAGTAGGAAAAATTACGTGGTGTAACTAACTTATACATTGTATTTACCATACATAAAACACTATGAAATAATTACAATTACGATTGCAGAACTGCTGCAGGAACTCCATGCAGCGACCTCAAACAACCTCGATAGACCTCAGCAATGGCGGTGTATATGGGTGTTTGGACAGCTTCGCCCGTGAAGCTGATGACGACAGAGGTCGTCGTGGCACAGGCGCATTTGTTTTTTAGATCTAGGTGACTCGTCTATTACAACTTTTGCGCGAAGATTTCTTCTTCCCGGAGGAAAGAGGATTTTTTCGGCATCAAAAACCTTTTTCAGATTTGGGATGTGTTTTAGTATTTCGCTTGTATTTCTGTATTCCGAGTGAAGAAGGAATTTTCGGCATCAGTAACCTTTTTCAGATCTGCGATGTATTTATGTATTTCGCCTGTATTTCTACATTATGAGGAAGGAGGAATTTTCCGGCATTGGAAACTTTTTTTAGATTCGAGATGTATTTTTGTGTTTCGCCTATATTTCTGTATTTCATAGGAGGAACCTGTATTTATGTATTTTGCCTTGATTGTACCATGTATGTATTATTTTTTCATGTATGAGATGTATTTTTGTTGTTTGACTCTGTTCTTATGGGTGTATCCTTGTTTGACTATATTTTTATGGTTATGTACCCATGTATACACCACTATATATTTTATTATTTGTATCCTTTTATACACCCCTTGTATTTCTATATTTCGCCTGGATTGTACCATGTATTTTTTTATTTTAAGTATGAAATATATTTTGTTGTTTGTATCCTTGTTTGACTGCATTCTCATGAATGTAGTCTTGTTTGACTGTATTTTTATGGTTATGTACCCACGTATACAACTCCAAGCAAACAAATATAAGATGTATTTGCTACGAGAATAAATACAGTTGATAAAGGCTGCTGGCAAGTGAAACTTTAGCTACAAATTGTAATTATCAAAATTGTAGCCATGCCCGGTCATTAGCTCACAAGCTATAATGTTTTATGAAATTTCCTGTAAAAAAATATGATATGAGAAGCACGGCATCAAATAACAAACACTTAAAGAGACACCATTATGATTATATTGGATAGTCCAACGACACTGAAGGCAATAAATAAGATAGAAAATGGACTTTTAAATGCTTTCCATTCCATGACAACCAACGACTTGAACAGATGCCCGCTATTGACCGGAAACCTCAAATTCGCACGACCACGAGGTAAACTCATTGACTCGACTGATTTTACCAAACCCAAGCTCACTGAATTTTTAATTCAATCATCAAAACCTTTTGACCAACAAAAGAAATTTCAGTATCAATACAACACAATATCATATTATAATCAAATATAACATATTATTATCAAATATAAAATTAGAAGATTACCTTTTGAGGCGTGATCATAAGGTAAAAGAGTTAATTAATTCCTTGAATGGTCATCATGTTTTGAGAATTGCCTATTAAAGTCACTTTTGTTTCTTTTAGGAATAAATTATCACTCAACTATTACTATTTTTCTCAGAATATACTAAATACCACAAAACCCTCCTCTCGTAGTTGACATGTCATGTCACATTAAAACTCTATTCTTTTTAATAATAAACTTATTTAACTCATAAAAACCCATTTAATTCAATCCAATCATATCTTATACCCGATTTAGACCCTGTTAAAAATATCCAAAGAAGCGATTTTATACCCGATGGAACCATGAATTATAGGATACAAGCTCATAACCATAAGCTAAACGAAATTAATGGTAATCATAATATTGTACCACTAGTTAGGTACTTCAAATTAAATTTTCGAAATCTAACCTAGTTTCTTCGGAACTTACTTGGATTAGAGGGCTTGAGTAACGAGTTATAACACAAATTTATGAAACTAAAACCTACGTTTCTATTTTTTATTAAAAAAATCTGTAACATAATTGAATTGCTATAACAAAACTGACTTACAAAATCTCAATAAAGTTAGGTCACTTAGCAAGAAAATAAATTCTACTGCATGTGGTTTATAAGATACAAACTCTACATGTATGGTAAGCACTAGGATCTAATATCAACATTCTGTGTCCGTGATCATGTTTATTATTTCAAGTGCCATAGTATAATTTACTTGTTCATCTATGTCAATTTGGGGTACTGTCAATTCCCGTGAAGAATTGTGCTCCTAATTTAAAATCTTTTTACGAAAATTATTAACCTCGTTGGCTATAATAATAGTCCTGACTACACTGTTGTTCTAGCTCAAATTAGGCTACCACCAAGAATATAGAGGTCCGAAACAGAAAAAGAAAAAACAAGTTGTACTTTAACTAGTTTGTAATTTTTTTGAGGTATTTTTAAATTTAGATCGTCGCCTAAGTTTGTAATTTTTTTGTTTTGACTAGTTTTAAATGTTTTTTTCGAGGTACTTTTAAATTGGTCGATGAAATCTGCCATAATTTTTAGAGAAGTTTCAGAAACCTCTTCTCGCTGTCCAAATCTCTCAGCCACTGCAAAAATAACTGGTATAAAATCGGCTATAAGACCTCTATGCCTTCCCATGGTTTCCTGGGATATAAAATCCCTTCTTTGGATGTTTTTTAACCAGGTCTAAATCGGGTATAAGATATGGGTTGGATTAGGTTAAATGAGTTTTTATGAGTTAAATAAGTTTACTATTAAAAGGATAGGATTTTAATGTACATGACATGCCAACAAGGATAAAAGGAGGGTTTTGTGGTGTTTAATATATTCTAAGGAAAATAGTGATAGTTAAGTAATATTTTTGTCCTAAAAGAAACAAAAGTGATTTTAGTAGGCAATTCCCAAAACATGGGTGACCATTCAGGGAATTAACTCCAACGTAAACAAAAGTCTTCTTTTTCCAAGAGTTTCTGTTATGTGACCCAAGAAATTGTCGGACTTTAATACTTGGTGAGGACAAGTATTTCTCCCAGAAACCAGCATCTTTCTTGAATGTAAAAATCCATATATGTATATAGTTACACAAGTCTTAAGGTTAAGACCTTTTCCAAAATCTATTGGTTAGAAAAGGATTTCAAAGTCCTAATTTGGCTCTGGCACAACATGAACCACATAATTAATTAATGAGTCTTCCAAGGAGAGGTGTTGTGGTGTATCCTATTTGCAATTGATTGATGAGAACACACGCTGGAGTTAACGATAGGCTGGAAGTTTGGAGACAACCTTAGAGTCTAAAGGTTTCAGGTTGAGCAGGACTAAATCAAAGTACCTAAAGTGCAAGTTCAGTGATATAACGCAAAATGCGGAGGTGGAAGTGAAGATCGATGACAAGTTATATCCTAGAGAAAAGTTTCAAATATCTTGGATCCACTATTCGAGGAGATAGAGAAATTGATGATGATGTCGCACACCGTATTGGAGGGGGTGGGTGAAATGGAGGCTCGTGCCCGAGTACTATGAGACAAGAATGTGTCCCTAAGGCTTAAAGGTAAGTTCTACAAAGTGGTGGTTACACTAACATTGTTATATGGAAGAGAATGCTGGCCAGTAAAGAATGCCCACGTTCAGAAGATGAATGTAGTAGGGATGAGGATGCTTAGATACATGTGTAGGCATACTATTAGAAACGAAGCTATACGGGACAAGGTGGGAGTGACTTCCGTGGCGGATAAGTTGGGGCAAGCGAGACTATGTAAGATAGTTCGGGCATGTGAAGAGGAGGTGTGTGGATACGCCAATAAGGAGGTGTGATAGATTGACTGTAACAAGAGTTAGAAGAGGTAGAGTAGGCCAAAAAAGAACTGGAGGGAGGGGGTGAGTTGATAGGAGATGACACAACTTCAGCTTGCTGAGGACATCACCCTAGATAGGAAGGCATATATAGAGGTCGAGGATTATGATAGAAGGTTAGTAGATAGCCGAGTGTTGTTGCACTTCATATGGGAGAGGCAGGGGGCTAGCCTCCTCCTCCGCTTCTCCTTAGTAGTAATATTATTTAGTAATCGCATAGTTCCTTTCTTCAGTGTTTATTACTATCAGTTGCTTTATTTACTTTGTGTCCGATTATTTTGACGTCTCATTCTCTTGCAACCCTGCTTCAAATTCTTCTTCTCTTTTGAGTGGAGGGTCTTTTGGAAACAACCTCTCTGCCTCACAATGGTAGGGGGTAAGGTCATACATACATCTTCCACATCCATATCCCACTTGAGGGATTACACTGGGTATGTTGTTTTATTATGAAAATAATTTCTTTTTATGTAAGAATTATTTTTAACCTAATAAGTTACTAACTATTCCTCTAAAAATTCTTAACTGCAATCATCAGTTGAATTTCGTATTCTTTCATTAAAATCTTATTTAACTCCGCATGTTATAATACCATATACTGTACCAATCACTTAAATGAAATTATTGTAATTTAATTTATTAACTAATAAATTTGTTTAAACTTCCGCTTAACTTATTTCATGTGTTGGACACAAAATCCACCCGCCAAATTTACAGGTGAAAACGCAGGTCTTAATCTTCAAAATCGAGAGTAGGAACCCACAGAGGTTCAGTGACCATAAATAATATATCAAAATGAATACATATAACTATCTTAAGTTTGTTATCGATCTGTATTAGAAAATAATAAAAATAGTACTACTGTAAAACAGAAAAAGAGAAGAAGAAAACAATTCGAGCCAACTGATTGCACAGTGTATCCTTAAGGAACTTAATCCTTCACAGTTAGGGGTGGCAATTGGGGCAGGGCGGAGCGGGGCAGGGCAGGGCAAGCCCTTAATAGGGCAGGACAGGGCGTCGCTTAAACGCGGGCGAGGAGGGGCGGGGGCGGGCAAAATTTATTTTTTGAATTTTTTTAATAGGGGCGGTAGGGGCGAGGGCGGGGGGGCAAAATTTGATTTTTGCATTGTTTGGTTGTTGAAATGCGGGCGACTTTTGTGTAGTTTGATCATTGTGTGTCCAGCTAATTCTGTGTAGTTCGGTTGGTATATCATAAGATGGACATATACATTTTCTAATACAATGATATGTGTTTCAGGGTTTTGATGTTGGGTTTATTCCATTTTTTTGTTTCAATTTTATTGGTATGAGACCATCAGTCCATTTCTTATTGTGAAGATTCATTATCATCTTCTCTGTACTTTATAATAACCGGTTTTTGAAGATTGGGTCGGCAACGGAAAATAAGTGAAAAAGATTGTTGAAGATTGGTTCTTGTAAACGAGTTTTAATTGAAAACTATGATTCAAGCGCACTTTTTAGAACTAGTTGGAACTTTGTTTTACTAAAAAACTTGTGAAAGTCGATCTTTGCTAGGATCAATCTTTGCAGTTCACAAAATACTAGTGTAACATTACTATCACAATGACCTTTTTCTTTCACAATAATCTTTGCAAGAATTGATTACTAATTATATTTTCAAATCCTAATGATAAAAAAAAAAAGAAAAAGAAAAAAAAAAAGATTCAATTTCAGGAATTGTTTGTTCAACCAATTTAAAAAAATCAAACGGATTTTTTATAAAAAAATCCATGCTCCAAAGTGAAAAATAAAGAGGTGAAATGAAAGATAACATAAACGGGGCAGGGCGGGGCGGGGCAGGGCTTAGCAGGGCAGGGTAGGGCAGGGCAAATTTTTTGAAAATGCTAAACGGGCAGGGCAGGGCTGGTCGAAATCTTAGCAGGTCAAGGCTTGACCCGCCCTAACCTGCCCTAACCCGCCCTATTGCCATTCCTATTCACAGTACCAGAGGTTAATGATTACTCCCTCTTAGGATAGAACGGATTAACCTTCACGGTGCAGTGACACTTCAAACACCAGTGATTAACGAACTCAAAATGGTGGTCAAATCACAATTAACACTTACTCCATCTGTTTCATTTTGTTTGTTTTACTTTCTTTTTTAGTCTGTTTAAAAAAAAAATGCCACTTTTGATATTAGAAACTCTTTACACCTAACATCCTACATAGTATATTTAAGACCACAAGATTCAAAGGACATTTTGATACATACACATATCTTTAGTTTAAGACCACAAGATTCAAAAGTCTTCTTTATTTTTTTTTTACTTCATGCCGAGTCAAACTAAATCAAGCAAATTAAAACTGGATTTTGTCCGGGGGGGGGGGGGGGGTTACCTTTTATCCAAAAGTAATGCAGAAGTAGGAGAGTATTCAGAAGTTTCATAACAAGAGTCTGAAAAAATGGCCAAGTACTTAATGCCAATAAGTTGGGTCAAACGAAGAGGTGCAACTCAAAAAGTTGCAACCTTCCTAGTGCTTGTTCCTCTAGTGATTGTTTACGAAAAGCTAACGCGAAAATAAAATGGAGAAAACAAAATTAAATTACCATTACAAAAAACGGCAAAAAAAATTGATATAAAATATTAATATTAAATTATTTATTGATTCAAAACATCTATTAATCAATCTTATCATTTGATCAAAACTAAAGCCAAAGCCAAAGTCAAACCAAAGCTGACTGCATTTAAGATACAAATGAATGAAGTGCAAACGAATTTTTTTGCATGCACTTAAGATGAGCCTGTCAATTGGGCCCCAACCCGGTAAGAGGGTGGTGGACTGGGCTAGTGGAAAAAATTAGGGGGCTGGGCCGGACATTCCATTTAGCTCGAGTTTTGGCTCACCAGGGGCCCAGCCCACTTCGAATTAATTTTATTTTAAAAAAATTTATTTAATTGGTATATTTGTGTATATCCTGTATATGTTAATGATATATTTGTGTATATCTTGTATATGTTAATGATATATTTGTGTATATCTTGAATATGTTGTTGGAATGAAGGCTCCCAACGGTTATTTAAGTGCTAAAAATTATAAAAAGTTAAGAATGTGATACAAGACTACATAAGTAATTCAAAATAAAACTTCAAACTTAAATTGATAACATTGCAAATTCAAAAATAAAACTTCAAACTTAAATTGATAACATTGCAAATTCAAAACTTACAAACTTGAACGGTTAACTTATTACAAATGAAAAGTTCAAAACGCTAGCATCGATGGAGAAATTTAAAGAAGAGATAAACTTCAAAGTTCAATTTTGTGCCTTTAGTCCAAGTGCCTACGTAACGGATCGGTACCCCCAAAAATCGGTTCGGACTTATGGAGATATATTTGACCACAATGTTGACATTTAACATATTCCTCGTCTACTCGCTAAAAATACAACTACACCGGACTGGAGGAGGAGGTGGAGGATTATCATTATCCATTAAATTTAAATTTTGAAATTTGAACTTGGAAGTTGGAAGAGAGAGAGAGAGAGAGAGAGAGGGAGAGAGAGGGAGAGAGAGAGAGATTTAGATGAGTAGGAAATTCAGAGAAAGAGGAGAGTAGGGAACTATGAGACAATATGGAGAAGAATGAATGGTATTTATAAATTGAAAATAGGGTCAAAGTATAATTTAAGGAACTTAATGGTTAAAATAAAGTTGACAACAACTAGATTTTAAAGTATCAAACTTAATAAATTTTAATATTAGATTTTTTTTTTAAAAATAATTAAAATCCGACCCTGCTACTAACTAAAACCCAGCCCGACCCACTTAGCCCACTATGTACCCCTACTCAGGTAGGGGGTTTAAATGACACCCCTTTCTCCTCCAACCCACCCCAACCCGTTAACTATGGCCCGTCCGTCCCCATGTGTGACCAAGCATTTATATGGCGGCAGCCCGACCACGGGTTTAACTTAAGACGTGTGTGTTTGAAGTGCAAGCAAAATTGGATGCACTTCAATCGTATACTGTCACTTTCCAATAACTTGACATGAGCTTCATGAAGTTATGTCGAAGTAAATAAATTTGCAAAAATAAAGATATAACTTAAATAATGATCCCAAAGTCGAATAATTGTGCACTCCCCGCGCCCCCCAACCCCCCCCCCCCCCCCCCCGCCGCCCCGCCGCCCCAAGCAGTTACCACTGACAGTATTCTGAAATATCTCATCATAATTCCACATTTTCTCAAGCTATTTATAGGACCTCTATAGTGAGCTCTGGAAAATGACATTCGAAGTATCTAGGAAAGTCATTATTTTCTGTGATTAAAGGAAATCTTTTTCTCAGGAAAAATATTTTCACTAAATATTTAAACCTACCGAATATCACAATTTATGTGATACATTTTTTATTTTAGTAAATGAAAAAAGACTTATTTTATATTTTGTAACAATTTAGCTTCAATTTTTTTTTATTTTATCCTTAATGAGTCGATTTATAGCTATAAATATTTATTATTTATTTTAAATCACAAAATTCAAAGTCTCCATTTGGTTTTTTAAATATCATGCCCAACAAAATACCGTCACATAAATGGACGAAGAGAGTAACTATGTATGAAACAGAAAATATTTTTCCATACCAAAACACATCATATCTCCTAGTATAATATTACTCCTTCTGTCTCAATTTATGTAAAGGAGTTTGAAATATGAGAGTCGTCAAAAAACTTAATTTTGATTACAAATTTGGGAATAGATTCTTCTAATTCTTTAAAATAAAATTTATATATTTAAAAACTATACAGAAAGTACTACAAGTTAACATAGCTAATGATTCAAAATATTTTTAAAAAAATTGGAGAAAATTATAGTAAAAAATAAATAGTTTGACTCTCCAAACGGTAACACCTTCACGTAAAATATGACGAAGGGATTACTTCATACAGTTTCCATTTCCCACTTTACCCATAGGCCACGACCATTTTCTCTATGAATAAAGAAAGGCTTAGGCTCCTTCTTACAGCTTATAATACTAGAAATTTTATTCCCAATTTGTGAGTTGCAATGGCATCCTTGAATAAACTAATTCTCCTTTTAGCTGTTTTTTGTGTTGTTGTACTTCTCACGTTCTCCAGGGCTATTGTTGCTACCAATCAGCAAACCGGTGAGTCTTTCTTCTTCACGTTTCTATCTTCTTTATACATATCACTCTTGAAAAATCACTATTTTTTCATTAAAATTTTCCCACTTGAAAGTGCTCAGTGGCTAATCTCATAGATATTTTGATTGAATCGGCGAGAATAAAAAAAAATAGTACGAGTAATGTTTTCATACGGAAAAATTAGAAAGTTTCCCGGCATTTCAATAGGAACCTATTTCCCACCATACATTTTCCCAGTGAGCTGGTTGGTGTGAATGAGATGAAAAAAATTATGTTTTATAACACAAATATTCTACTAATTCGCGATAGAAAAAGCCTTTATTTCTAGTAATGTATCCAATTCTGCATGTTTAACTGATATGCAGTTTAAGAATTTAAAGAAGACTTTTGACATATAAGTCAACGTACGCAAATACTAAAATATCATCGTGAACGAATAGTAATGAGAGAGTTCTCCTTTTTATTTTGCTTTTCATATAAAAGACTAAACATTTATATCAAGTGGCAGGTTCCAAGTTCCAACAAGTCATGTTATTAAGCATAAGACGAATAAAATACTCATAGTTTCCGATTTGTTTGCAGAGCTAAACGAGTACCCTGGATCACCTGGGGGCTATAAAACCTGTGAACCGCCGCCAAGCACTCAATGTTATGGAGTCAGTCCACCCTATGGTAGAAGATTTGGTGCAAAAGGAGTTCATAATACTGCTGCTGCCAAAACTAAGAAGGATGGTCCTAAGAACTAAAGATGCTTATATATATATATATATATATATATATATATATATATATAAAACTACGTACTTCTGTCTTGGTATAATCTGTTTAAGTTTTTTTTTTTTTCAAGAATAAGGCATCAACTGTTGATGCATTAGTTACGTTGTATTCCAGTAGACTTTTCGTGTACTACTTATTTTCTCTCAATTGAATAATGCTCTCTCTCTATTTCTTTTTTTGGTGCATAATGTTCTCTCTCTATTGGAGTTAAAGAAAATTTTAAATATAAATTAGAAATATAAAAGAACAAAACGCGATTTCTATGGTTTCGTGTGTTTGCAAGACCTTTTCTTCTTCAGGTGTAGAAGAAGTCCGGAATTCCTGACATTTTTCTCTATAATTCTCGTTCGATATTTTAAAATAAAAAACAAGTTTGTACAGAAAAGAAAAGAAAACAACAAAGTAAATTACAAGGCCAAATGTGCCTAAAGCAAAGTGTAAAACAATTTAAGTAACTTTAGCTAGCTAAAATCTGCATCAACTTTCTAAGTCTTGGTTTGGTTCCACTTCAAGCCACCTCAGAGCTCTCACTAGGTGCTATGGGATCAAGTACCAACAGCAGGGTCCTTCCAACTTGAAACTATACAATTTCAGGCCTGAAATAGTTACAAAAACTGTATAGAAGCTGAATAGAATATATGTTTTCACCCTCTGTCAATGCTGCAGTTCATCTGTGCTTGCCCTCGATCACTATGGAAATTCTTCCAATAGGTTGAACATGAAGTTAATACCACACATTGGATAGAAGTTGCTTAGTGTAGATTCAAATACAGATGAAAGCTTAAACCTGTTGAACAATATCTTCTCTAAAATTTTCATTTCAACAATGATCTAACTTAAAATACCATTTTATATTTTCCCTTCCCCTCAAAAAAAAAAAAAAATTTGTCTTTGTATGGCTTGCTTAGAGAGACTTGCTTTAATGCGTTCTCTGGCAATTGCTGTCTTGAATCTGACTTGGTAAATGCATGTTGTCAATATTTACAAGCCTCCTAATGTTATTGTTGTTGGTAATTCGCAAATGAATCAAAATGGAGTATATATATATATATATATAATAAAAATATAAGTTAGTTAAAAAATAAGCATCAACTGTTGGTTGCCTTCCTATTCGAACATGGACAATTTTCAATTGACTCTCTCTCTTTTCCTCCATTCTATTATCTTACGAACCTCTATACTAATGCTTCATGGTACATCCCATTCCCCTTCTACAATCTTCATTAAGCTAAGAGAATCGATCCAAAATCAATGGTAGTAGCCAAGTACCGCCTTCCATACACAATAAGCAATACCATATATGTTTTCACGCGCGTTGCCTTTGCTTCTGCACATAAGTAATTTGTGTCTGCAATGCTTCTAGTACTAGCATGTATAAAATCCCCTTCACTGTTCCTCACACAGAATACAGCTGCACTAAGGCCAAGATTGCCTTTAGAAGCACCATCATTGTTACATTTAAACCACCCTTGAGGAGGACTCCACCATTGCACCAGAGTGTACTTTCTGTAAGGTTTATAACCTTCCAGATATTGCACCAGTTGAGGCCAAGGCGTTGGCATGTTTGTGTAACGACCCGTTTGGTCGTTATAGTCTTTTCGGCACTTTTGACCCTTTCCCGAGCTTGTATAGCTCACGTTTGACCGGATCCCGAGGTGGTCGGATATGATTTGGGTGACTTTTTGGGAAAATTGGGCTTTAAGCGAAAAAGAGTTGACTCAAAGTTGACTTTTGGGTAAACGGACCTTTTTCGAAAATCCGTCTATTCCGAGTTGTCCGAATGGTCTTTTGGAATTTATGTGTATATTTAGTTCGGTTCCCAATGTACTCGAGTGCATTTCGGGACTTGGGTTAGGAAGTTGATGTTGAGGTATCAAGGGTTGACTCGATCAACGAGACTTCCGTTGGGAATTGCGAGGCTACTAGTGCGTTCGTAGCGTGTTTTTATGTGTGTCTGTGTATGTGGTATGTGAGCATATGGCCTGGGGTGATAGTTGGGATTTTTGGGATTGAGTTGTGATTATTCTGGGGAAATCTGGTTCTGGTGCCCGCTATAGCGGCACCATTACCTCTATCATCGGCACCGCGGCGCGGGGATGGCCGCCACGCGCATAGTGCTTTCTCGACGACCGCCGGCGGAACCGTGTGTCCGTCGAGACGGACCGCCGCAATGTTCCATAGCGTGCTTTATGTCGCAGGATTATTTCATTAACTGAGCATTAAAAGCCCTAAGTCCCCCATTCTTTATTATTTTGACTTTAGAGTTCTTGGGAGCTTTTCAAGGATATTCTTGGTGGTAAGTTCTTCAAATTCCTTTACTATTCCATTGTCCTTAATCACCTTAGAATTCCTTTATCTTGATAGTTCATTAAGTGTTTGAGGATTAAAAGAGGGTTCCATGAGTTCTTCTTTCTAGGCTTCTAAATCATGATTTGTTGGTTGGGTTAGCTCTATTAAGCATGGAATTGATGACTAGAACCTATAATTGCATGATTTCTTCCTAATTAGTGGCTAAATTATGGGATTGGAAGTTAGGGTTTATACCCAAATTTGGGGGTTTTGCCTAGAATTCAAATTGAGTAAATTGTTAGTTATTCTAGCTTGATATTGATGGGAATTGATCACCTAGAGCTTTAATTTCATGTTGGAACCTTTAGATTCCTAATTTCACCCTTCTAGTTCATAAAACCCATTCCATAGGTTGGAGATTTGGGTCTTGATTAGAAGTAAGGTTTGATCAATGTTATTCTTGATTCTAATTTCTTGATTCAAATATGCTTAGACTTTCTTTATCTTGAGGCTCAGAGGAAAGGAAAGGCTAAGGTGTGGTTGTGAAGACCTTGCTGTTCGGCCTTCTGGGTAGGTTACCTAATGGTGAGACTTGGTTTGACGAAGCATATATTTAGATGATATTGTCGGAGAAAGCATGTAAACCTTCGAGTACGAAGTTGGGTTGGATATTGTCTTAGGTTGGGCCTTGTTGTGTGATTGGGGTTAGGCACCCCGTTGTGTTGTGACTTATCTTGTTCTATTGTCATTGGCTCGATGCCACATGGAGATAGTAGATATTGGAGATTATTAATATATCTTGATTATGATATTTTAGTATCCTACTTCTTATCGTTGGATACGAGGATAGTGATTTTATCATGGCTTATTTTGTAGCCTTTTCATGGTATTGTTGGTGCATGCGTGGTACTTTGATATTGATTTGATTATTGACATTGGCTCATACATTGCACGCATTCTCATCCTTCATGATATACTGTTGATACATTGATGATACTTAAGGAAACACACGTTTATAAGCTGGGCTCAGTTGGATAAGAGTGACGTGAGGACCGATGTTCGATGTTTATCCCGAAATCGAGGATGAGTGGTATCGGTTGCCGAGGTTGTTACCAGAACCGTAAGGTAGCGATTGCCGTGGTTGTTGTCGGAATCATGAGGTACATGGACTTCGCGGGTCCCCCATGGGTTGTGCCGTCGAGATGTGATATTCCATCATCGGAGTACATGTGTACGGTGCATATGCATTGCATTCACACTCCATGCATTATTGCATTGCATTGTACGTTAGCTTCTATTGTAATATTCTTGTGATGCACTTGTGATTTACGGATTCAGATTGAATATATTGAGACTTGACACATTTGGGTTTAGATGCTATAACATAGGGGATGACGTGCACTTGGTTATTGGCTCGTGGTTGACTTATACCTTGTTGATTTACCTGTTTATCTTACATTATTGCCCTGATATATGTTAGATAATCTTAATTCGACATATATGATACCTACCCGGTACTTGTTGTTTGTCTTGACTTTGTGCTTCTAACTTGCATTCTTTTATGAATGCAGAGTTGCAGGTGGGTTCGACCTCTACACCTTGTGGCTAATAGTAGTTCGAGGGTTGCTGCTTAGAATCTTTCAGGGTGAGCTCCAGGAATTTTGCCGCCTTGAAGATTCTTCCTTTATTTATGTCTTATTTGATATTCTGAGACATATTGAGCCTTTTGATGTATTATTGTTATTTCCAATAGATTCTAGTTAGAGGCTCTTGTATGGTTAGACCAGACTTTGGGTGGATTTGATGTATTTCCTTACTTCCGCATATTTCTATATCATTATCGTCAGACTTACGTATTTTTATCTCTTCCGCTTATTTATGTATTTATTCATGATTTTTTGATTGCTGGGATAAGGGTTCGCCTACGGAGGTGGGAAAGGTAAGTGCCCACGCGACTTAATGAAATTGGGTCGTGACAGTTTTTCATCCAGGGATATTTTTTTTTGACAGTTGAATAAGATTAAGATTGATCTCATATATGACCCTATTCTTAGACATAACACCACCATGCAGAACTATGTTTCTTCTCTTCCAAAGTTGCCAAAGAATAATAGCTGGAGCTGCTTGATATAATGGCTTCAACTTTGAAGAGCATTCTGTGTCCCACCATTTCTTGACTGCTTGGTTTATTTTAATAAAAGGGCCTTGTACACCTGCTGTTGCTAAAAAGATCTTCCAAATATCTGTTGCATATTTTCCAGTAAAAAGCATATGATTCATTGTTTCTTGTTGAGGTTGAGCACAATAGCTATAAATAGAGACAATAGATATCCCCATCCTGGCTAGCACATCATCTACAGGTAATTTCTGCTTCCAAACTCTCCACAAAAAAAAATGCAATTTTGAAAGGTAAACCTTTTGTCCAAAGTTGTTTGTAAAACCAAGTTGAATCATTTCCCTGCCTTAATATCTCCCATGCACTTACCACTGCTAGTGAGCATCACCCGGACCTTGTCCTTTTCTTCAAAAGGTGTATTAATGTGTAATTCATTTATGATATGATCAACAATATCTTCAAGCACAGTTTGTTGCAAAATTTGATAACTCAATTTCCCATTGACCATCACATCTTCAACCTCCTGAATACTATCATCCATTGGGAAATTTGTTGGCATAACTTGAGAGAGAGGTCCTAGCTTGGTCTAGTTGTCAAACCAAAAATTAGCAGTCCCATTTCTTGGTTCCCAACAGATCTCCTTTTCTATTGCATCTCTTGCCTCTAGAATTTTCTTCCACAATTGTGAACCCCCTTTCCATTGAACCAAGGTTGGCAAAGCCTGTCCTGAATCTCCACCATGGCTTAGCAAATAAGGCTTTAGATACATAAAAATGGGACCTAAATCCCAGTCCTCCCTTATGTTTAGGAACATAAAATTTTAGCCAAGCAGACTAGTGTATATTCTTACCTTCTTCTTTATTACTCCAATAGAACCTTGCAAAGACTTTGTGCAGTTCATTTAGTGTATACTCAGTAGGTGCCATTGCAGATAGAAGATACATTGGCATACCTTGTAAAAAACTATTAATGAGCACTGCTTTTCCTCCAAAAGATAATAGTCTACCTTTCCAGTTTTATAACTTATCCTTTACCTTCTTGATCAGGTCATTATAAAACACTTTCTTCTTTCTGGTGTGGAAGATAGGACATCCAAGGTATATGAATGGGAATATGCCTCTAGTGAAACCAGTAATTTGCTCAACCTCCTGACAAATATACTTCTGATGCATATAAAAGGAACTTTTATCCCTATTTATCAGTTGGCCTGATGCCTTTTCATAATCTCTCAAAACTTCCATTGTTATTTCTAAAACTATTTTATTTGCTGAAGCAAAAATTATATTATCATCTGCATAAGCAAGATGATTCAAATTGGTACTTCATTTAGCATTCCAAAGCATCTATATTGCCTATGATCAAATAAAGAGTTAAGTGCTCTAGAAAACACTTCAATAGATAGTATAAAAGGAGCAAGTGATAGTGGATCACCTTGTTTAACACTCCTTGTAGAATGGAAAAAATCATGGGATTGACCATGAAACAAAACTAAATACCAGTTATTAGCCAAGAGTCTCCATATCTGATCCACAAAGATTTATGCAAATCCTATTTTTCTTAACAACTTAGTTAAATACAGTTAGGACACCCTATCATATGCCTTAGCTATATTTAACTTTATCGCCACATTTGTAGGTTTGCCTTTTTTTCTTATATCTGTAACAATTTCTTGAGTAAGCAGTAAATTTTCAATAATGCTTCCCCCTTTCACAAATCCAGACTGGTTACTAGAAATCAGCTCATACAATATTTTCTCCAGTCTTCCATGCATCACTCTTGATATAACCATATTAATGAAGTTGCTCAAACTAATTGGCCTCAGGTTAGCAAAAGTTTGAACCACTTATTTCATAGGAATCAGCACCAAATTAGTATGAGTGATAGATTTTGGAATAGGACGCCTTTCATAGAATTCTTTAACCACTTTGAATACATCCAAGCCTACAATTTCCCAACATGATTGAAAAAAAGTTCTGCGACAGACCATCAGGACCACAAGCACTTTCTCCCTTAAGATAAAAAATAGCTCTCTTAATCTCTTCAAATGAAGGAGTTGCATGGAGCATTTCATTGTTTTCGGAAGAGACCATACCAGGGATATTCCTCAACATGTAAAATTATGAGATTTCCTCCTCCTGAGTAAAGGCGACTGTGGAAAAAACTAACTTTTTCTGCTGCTAGCTGATCCTCCTTTTCTGTCCAATTTCCATCAGCCTATTGGATTCTATTCACTTGTAGTCTTTTTCTCCTGCTATTTAATAAGTTGTGAAAGAACCTAGTGTTCCTGTATCATTCAGCAAACCATGTATAGCCTTATTTTTGCCTCCAAAATTCTTCCTCATAATGTAGATACTTCTTCATTTCATCTTGAGCAAGTTGCAATACTGTTCTATTTTCAACAGATGGCTCTTCTTCAAAAAGTTGCTCCTTGATTCTCACTATATCCACCCTTATAATAAGCTTGTTGAAAATATCTCTAAAAGCCTGTTTGCTTTATGAAGATAATGCCCCTTTCACCTGCTTGATCTTCTGCTTAAAAAACCAGAAAAGGATTGCCTTCACTATCCTCAGGCCAATTTAACTGTATCCATAAAATCTTTGTGTTCAGTCTAAAACTTCAAAAACTTGAATGGTTTTATGAAATTCTGAGCCGCTGCCCCTAAAGAAAAAATAAATAAAGCATGGTACAACCTGTGCTAGACAGATGCTCCACTTCAATATGTCCAAACCATTGCTGAAGCTGCAGGTTGATGACAATTCTATCCAGCCTCTCAAATATACAATCATCACCTGCCCTTCCATTTCACTAGGTGAAAGGACTTCCCTGAATTGTAGTTTCAAAAAGCTCACATGAATTGATATTAGAAGGCAAAATCCTCATAGTCTTGTGGGGCTATAGGAATACCACCTATTTTCTTATCTTTATTCAGAACCACATTAAAGTCCCCCCTACCAACCAAGGCAGATCAAAACTACCAGCCAAATGATAAATACTATCCCAAAGTTGTAGTCTTTCTATATCATCATATTTAGCATATACCAAAGTGGTGATCAAAAATCTATTTTGCTCTGCGCATAAACAACTTCAATGTAATCTGTTGAGCAGTATCAGATAAAATTTTCACATCCACATTCTCATCCACAAAGAACCAGATCTTCCCGTTGCAATTTGCACCTGTGAGATGCATCCCCAGTCTCCTCTTAAACTTGTGAATATTTTGACTTGTTGAAAAGGATTCATCAAGGCAATTAACATAAACTTATGATGCCTATGTAACATTTGAAGCCTATGAAAAGTTTGTTGTGTCTGCACTGATCTAATGTTCCAAATGAATGTTTTGATAATCATTTAAAACTTGACTTACTTGCTACAGTTCTCTTTGGCACAACCCTGGTAGGTTGTTGGATATATGATACAATTTTTTTTCCCTTTCTTTCCACTCTTTGCTTTTAATTTTGGAGATATATCAACCTGCTTACTTACTTGTTCAAAATTCTGCACCACAGATTCCTCCACATCCTCCATATTGTTGTGAAAGTTCTCTGTATCTTTCATTTTGCTGCCAACTTCATCCACCACATTATGAGAAACAATATCATGAAGTCTCTTCATTAGTGACTCTTTTATCAACATAGCTAGTTGTAAGGGTTAAACCATAGGACTTGCTAATAACAATAGCATTGCCAACCACGCCTAAGGAGAAGAAACAACTCTCACTGCCTCGTCGAGGCCGATCTCCCTCCACCAAGATCTTGATGCTCCGCCCTATCCCATGCAACTTCATTTTTTCCTTCATTTACTACAACATTTATTGGATCTTTCTCAATTTCATGAACCAGATCATTTCCATTTTCAATAGATGCAATCCCATTTACATTGTCCTCTTCTACTTCCTTTTCCTTTTGCACTCTATCCCCCAATTTAGTAGAGGAAGATTGAGTACTACTATCAACTTCAGTCTCCTTATCTTGATCATCATCTAACTCCTCTATCCCATCCTCTTATCTACAAACTTGTTGTTCACTAACATTATTCACACCATCTTCCTTGTTTGACTTGATCCGTTCTACATTGTCCACCTTCTCTTTTATAGTAGTTGTAGAAAAATTTTCTACAACTTCATGACCATTACAAACTGTGTACAAAATCTGTGCTGCATCAATTAACTCAGTTGTAGGCATAATTTCTACAACTTTCTGATTATTGTGCCTAACTACTTCTTGCTCCTCCTCCATACCTTTTATCTCCATAGATTTTGTTAATTGTTCCTAGTTTTACTTTTCTTTCTCTGCAGATTCTTTGATTGACTCAACTTCATAAACCTCAGTGGCTTCATTTTCCACATTTAGCGCTTCAAAAGCATTTTGTATTTGTACTTCTGCTACATTCGCATTGACGGGCTTCCCATCTGTGAACTTGTTTGGATTCTTATCCATTATGAATACTTTTCTATATTTGATTGTGTTCCAATGATCAGGACCCCCGATAACTCTTCCACTAGACAACATGCGAGTAGATCTTCTAAAATTTCTATAAGGTCCCTTAGGTGGTTGATATGCTTGAGCCTCAGAACTTTCACCCTTGTCCTCTACTCAATATGAACAACTCTCAATTCTGGATGCAGTATTCTACATCCTTCTTCATTGTGGCCCTGCAACTTACAACATTTACAATACTTTGGAAGCACATCATATTGAATTTGACCCTCACACAGTTTGTTTGAGTCTTATTAATAGTAGCCATATCCAATTGCAAGGGTTTACCAACTGCAGAAGCTAATGTAAACAAAGAATTCTTCACAAAGAACATTGGTAATAAGTTTGGAAACAAAATCCAGGCCATTGCCATTGTTGTTTCCTCATCAACTTTAAATTTTGTATCATATATCAAAGGTCTTATCTGATACATTCCTCCATCTCTAGATTTAATAGAATGAGCAGCCTTTGACATTATCTGGAGATATCTTTAAAAAGTTCAAATCGCATAAGAACATTACAATTTCTGCATAAACCAATACAACAACCTCCTTTAATCCTACATTGTAGTGGAATCTGTGTCCTTAATTCTTCAAGTTCCGGCCATCCATAAGAGAACTTACTAATTACAGCATATTGAAGCTTCTCAATAATGTTCATGCGTTGAACCTCAGCTTCTGTCATTCCACCAAAGGTTTTCCATCTATGATCTCTTCTGTTTTGGTTGGGATGGGTTCAATTTCATTGTCCACCGTCTGCATGTTCATATTTCCATTAGGGTTCATTAGTTCTGCAAAGTTTTTCTTTAATAGGACCTGAACTGCATGGTTCTCATGACTATTAGGGTTAGGGTTGTTAGGGTTATTAGGGCTTGGCAACGTCATCATAGGGTTAGAAGTCATTGTGGAAGAAGAAGGATCAGTGAAGGGAGGGAATTAATGAGTGGAGGTGATAGCCAAATGCTAGCCAGCCACCAACGGTGGCTGACCAGTGGCCGGCGCCACCATAGTTGATTAACGTAGGTTTAGAGTTTGCATGAAACTAGGAGAGTCTACAGAATGAACTTAACTGTGCCTATGTTGGACCAGTATGTACTTGTGGAGCATTACCAAAGTTTATAGAAGATCAACAACTATTTTAGTTTCTAAATGGGTTAAATGATTCATACACTATTGCTAAGAGCAACATACTGATGATGAACCCTCTTCCTTCCATAAGTAAATCCTACTCTCTTTTATAACAAGATGAGAGTCAAAGAGAAACTCCCTCAAATACTCCTAGTTTCTCAAGTGACTCAGTTTCTTTTCTCTCATCTATTCTAACAGTTTTAATAAGTTCAATCAAAAAGTATTTTTACTCCAAGAGAGGTACATGACCTAGTGGTAAACCTGGTGGTCAGTTTTGCAAATACTGCAAGAAAACAAATCACACCATTGGGAAATGCTGTAGGTTGCATAGGTTCCCTACTGATTTTTTTTAATCAAAGCAACCAGCATGATGCTAATTGAGTTTTACCAAAACAAAATAGTCTGTACAGAATAAAATTTGCCAAAAGTGCCTACAAAAGACTAGCAAAACAAAACAAAATAAAGAAAACGTCTGTCGCATGCTTCAACCTTGGAAAGCCGAAGCTATCTTTTGTGTTATCATCATACATTCCCCAACTAATTTCATATTCACTAGGCCAAAGAAATAAGCCTCACATGTTCAGACTGAAACACTTCCATATCCACCATCTGGTTCCTCACCATTTACATATCCTTCACCTAGTGTCTCCTCATCTTATCAAAAGTCAGATGCTCCAACTACAAATCACCATGGTTTCAATCTAGAACAGATGCAACAACTTCAAAACATGTTTCAACAAGCTCAACTTTCCCACCAACAAGCTTCTCTTCCTTACAACTTTGATCCTGTTTCTTTACAAGAATCAGGATTTGCTCATTTTGCAGGTTTGTTTACTGCCTATGCTGTATGTTATGGTTCACTTTTACGCGAGGCATAAAAGCTACTTCAAGATTATAGACTCTATTTGGATATTTTATATTTTTTAGAGTCGCCGCCTAATTTATAAGAAAAATTAGGAAAACCAAGTTAAAAGGGTTTATCAAACAAGAGAAAAATCCTTTTAAAACCAGAGTTCGAGGTAAGGGTTCTAGTGATCCCCTAGGGAAGGTTTTAAGCACCCTAGTATTAAGGATCCGTAGAATACGGTTGATTTTCGAGCTTCTATGTATGATTATTGTAATTATTCGCTTAAAAAATAGTATAAACTTGTCATGGCTTTTTGGCAAAAATCCATTTATTTGAAGAAGAATTTATTTCCCTTTGAAAATATCACACAGTTTAAACAGCCATATTTACTTTCCGGAACAAACACACTCAAGGTTTCCCTTGGGTAGAATTCAACTTAATTTAGTCCCAAGTATTATGTCCAATTTAATCTTTGAAGTTTTTTTTCTAAAACAAAAAAAAAAAAAGTTGATTATATTCCCTTTACATATATGCCACGGGTTTATACAAGTACAGAGAAAGGTTTAGCAATTTCTTTACATCTTTGTCCAATTTTTAAGGTCAACCATATCCTATTTCAAACCTTTATTTCAAACTAAAGTCGAAGTGTATTTCCTCTTGTTTATGGACTTAAGGTTTTGGGCTTTGGGCCCATAAGGTAAAAATCAAGGGAAATCTACATGGCATAGAGAACGTTAGGCTTTATTTATGTTTAGTAGCTATACTTTGCTTAAATTACATCTCATAGCAAAGTAGTGTATCTCAATTACAGTACATAACTAATACAATAATAAAAAGGATATGAGTAAAAGTAACAGTAACTTAAAGTCTGTGTGCACAAATCACCCCCATTCAAACCATTTTATCTCTCATTGACCCCCAATATCTTCCGCGTTTTTCTCCATTTTCATTCTCCACGATTCTTCATCAGATTTCTTTACCTAAATACTAGCTGCGCACTAATAGGTAAGTTTTTGAGTTGTTTCATAAGTTTATTTTGTTAAATATCTTCTTCCATTTTTGTGATTTTAAGCAAAAGGGTTTCTGCCATTGTTAGGGTTTTGGAACAAGCTTCAATTTTGAATTTTGGGTTTAATGGCAGACAAAAGCACTCCAACCAGAGTTACTAGAGGTATACCCAATTATGTACAACATTTTGATGATGCTCCATTTTTTGATTTGTGTATAACTCAAGTTGAAGAAGAAATTGCAGGCTCAGTTGCTAGAATGGTTGCAGAGAGTAGTATTAAGATGCGACATGACCCTATAAGTATGGAAACAATGGATGAGGAAGGTTCAAAATCTATCAAACGAAAAGAGGTCGTTCATCTATCGAATTCCAAATCCCCCGTACCAAGTACAAAAAAGCGAAGAAAAGTCATCGATGGCGGTTCAGTTGGCAAGGGAAAAAATGTTGTTGAAGATAGACCATCTAAGGAATTGGAGGTACTGTATTTCAGTTATTTCTGTAGGAATCTTGTATATGTTTTTAATAGTGAATACAATGTGACTAGAATGATTTGTTTTGGATACACTTAGAATAGCTTACTTTTGTTTTGACAATAGCATATGTATATACACATACATTTATTTTGGATACCTTTGTATACTTGATTATTTATTTGAATACAATCCACTTGATTATCTGTATATGTTTTTAATAGTGAATACAATGTGACTAGAATGATTTGTTTTGGCTACACTTAGAATAGCTAACTTTTGTTTTTGACAATATATATATATATATATATATATATATATATATATATATATATATATATATATATATATATATATATATATACATATATACAAACCCCCATATTTGGAACCTAACTAATTCCTAGTGGGTGAACCAACACACAAGCTATCTATTCATTCGAATCCGATTTTAGATTAAGCAAGTCAACCAGTTATAACTCATTCAAGCATCAAATAAACAAAAATAAGTCATGCCATAATTACTAAAGTAAGTGCGGAAGTCCTAACTATTACAAAATCCCCAAAATCCAAAAGTCATCATTCCAGGACTCTAATCTAAAACATGTCTAAAGAAAGAATTCTGACTAATAATCATCCATAATGTCCAGATTAAGAAAAGACATCATAAAGAGAAGATCTTCAGGCGGCCTGGCATGGATAGAAACTCACCCTAAATCTAGCAGCAAACGTCCTAAACGCTCGATGTGAGGGCGGGTAGCAGTCTCTGTGTCATAATCTGCACTCAAAAGAATGCAGTAAGGTAGTATCAGTACAAACACTATATACCCGTAGATATCATAGGCCGACTAAGATTAGTATCATGCATATCTCATAAAGTCAATAAAATAAGCAAGCCAGCCAACAAACATTAATATCAATAAAACACAACAAGTCAACCAAGTATAATCACCAAGATATCAAGAATCATAATCAACTGAAACCACAAAGGAAATAAGTTCATCACAATACCCACATCACTATACATACATGCTAACTGATGTCATAGCTCAGTAGTCATGACCTGCAGGGGACCCATAGTGTCCATGTACCCTATTTCCGGATTCACTCCTCGAACTCGAGTCATAAATCCTCTATCCGGAAAGAACCTCAATCTCGGCCATATCAGTATACCTCTCACCTCTGGAACTAACCTCAGAGCACGTGCCCATAAACTAGGTCACATATGTGCCTTTCCATACCTTTTTACAGAACAATGTTTCTTACCTTCTCATTATCACTGCTTAAGTCACCATTTCATATCACAATATCACTGAGAATTTATAAGCTTCTCAACACAAGCACATCTACTGCAGATTTAACATACAGGAATAGTGGTACGAAGCCTACATAATCACTCAATCGCATTCACATAGGAATTCAACCACACAATATCATGCATGAAAACTAGACATGCTTTCTTCTAAAGAATTCACAAAACATACAATCGACTAACCAAAGTCTAACTCAAGTAGATCGTAACCTACCTCAAACGTAGAGCTGGAACAACGCAAGTCACTTCGCTATAGCTTTTCCTTTCCTTAAAGCCTCAGAATGCTCAAAGTCTAGAAATAGAAGGCTCAATGAGTCACAATATCTCAAATCACAAGTACCAATGCAAGCATACCCTTCCCTTTACCCCACCAAATGGGTGGATAATTTTCTAGGTGTAAAATAACCTAACAAGGGCCTCAGTAATCATTAATCATCAATTTATACCGATATTATAAGAACATTCCCACTACAAGCAGTTTTCATGGTCAAAATGCCATTTTTATGGAACCCTAGGTCTCAATTCAATTAGTTTATGGTTCTACGAACTCAATTCATGATTAAAGGACTTAACCCAAGCCTTTAGATATTAAATAAGTGATAATAACTAATACTCATCAAGTCTAGAAGGTTTAACAACTTCCTAGGGTTTCTTTTAAAATTCTACCATTGAAGACCCACAAGAGTGATGACAATCATAACGATGATAGGGAATGGTTGGAAGGAATAAATGGAATTTACCTCTCAGGAGTTTCCTTGACCTAGCTTGAAAATTCTCCCTAAGCGCTTGTGGGGAACTGTGTTGGGGGTTTATGGATGAAAATATGAGACTGAGTCATTAAAAACACGGATATTGCCTTTCCGTTGATTGCTGCGGCTGTCACTGCGCCGCTGCAGCAGTCCTGCTATAGTGGCCAAGCCATCGCTATAGCGGACCCAAGATAAATCCTCTCACCGCTATAGCGGTCACTACCCCGCTATAGCGGTATCGCTGTAGCGGGCAATCACTCGCCACAACGGCCACAAGAGAAAATGGGTTGACCGCTCCCACCGCTAAAACAGTACCGCCACAGCGGTACTCCCACCGTCGCAGCGGTGCCTTTTGGCCAGTGAGCTGGACTTTTTGTCCAGTTTCCCCCCTTTCATTCCACATTTCTTCCGAGGCCTCACAAACACAAACAAAACATGAACACAGAAATAAAAACACCATACCAATCCACCCATGATCTCGAAATTCCCAACGGAGTTCTAATTTCCTGCGTCACCCTCTGATGAACTCAATACAATAGAACAACAATCACAAGCAAGTCAAATTTTAGCTCTTAAGCTTACAAAATCGAGTTCTACTGCCTTGATCTACCCTTGGGAAGGTTCTATTTGGTGGGGTGACCCTACATAGATACACATACATTTTATTTTTTGATACACTATATACTTTATTATATTTTTGAGTACAGTGCACCAGCAGATGTATTGTTGTATATGATAGAATAGCTGAATATAATGAAAAATACTGTTTGATTAGGCTGTATTTGAGTTTATGTGTGAGTGTCCTTTTAGAGCATACTGTGCTGATAAGGCTGCATTTGTTGAATTGAAATAATGCAGAGTAACTTCTTTGTGAAAGATCCTCCTACTCATCCAGTGCACACGAGTTGTTACACCAATACCGAAGTATTTAAACAACTGAAGGACAAACTAACCGATAAGCAGTACAAATTGTTTGGGGAAACTTGCTTTGGTGTATTCCTCCGGATGCAACACTGTGACGTTCAAGCACAGATGTTGAGGTGTTGCATGGTGAGAGAGCTTATGAGAAGTACTCCAGATGCATTTTTGATTGATATAAATGGTAAGGTATTGTGATTTTCTATCTAGGAATTTGCACTCATAACTAGGTTGAAGTGTATTGGCGATGAAAATGCTTTTAAATTTAACCGAAAAGGAAAAAATAGAATTTTGGAGAAATATTTCGGTGGTTCTAAAATAATGCCTTATAAGGCAGCTTTGATGGATTGTTTCAAAGACAAAAATTGGGGCCTCAATAATACTGATGCCGTTAAGAGTGCCATATTGTATTTCATACATACGTACATCTTGTCCAATGAGAAGAATGTTATAAAAATACCAAGGCTACATTTTGAGTTGGTAGAGACCGGAAGATACGCAGATTACTCATGGGGTAAGAAATCATTCATAGAGTTGGTTAAAAGTATGACACACAAGATGAATTATGAGAAAAGTTTTTACAGGCTTCATGGAATGCCCTTTGCAATGCAAGTTTGGTTATATGAGTGCTGTTCATATGTTGATGACACTCTTGCAGTCAAGTCGGGCAAAAACATTCCTAGAATGCTAAATTGGAGGACCATAGAAAGTCAGCCAACTTTCAAAGACCCGATGGACGACAGGTTTAAAGAAGATAACAGCCTGGTAGTTTGTTATAATCAACCTTCTTATATCATTTTTACCTTTACTTGTATCTGTTTCTTTTTTACATATGAACTGTATATTGTGATGTATTCAAGTTGCTGTACTCAAGTTTAAAGCTGATAACAAACCTGTCATATTGTTGATACACTGTAGTCAATAACACAGTGTATACAATAATAGATATAGCTTATAATACTGTGTTATACTGATTGTATCAAAATAAGACACAATCAGTATATATAGTGTATCAACTGCATAATTTGACTGTAATATAAGCCATATTTATTGTTGTATTCACCCATATAATTTGGCTGTATACACTGTATGTTTGTATACAGACTTGATACATTGTCTACTTTTACACAGCTTGTATTCACAAAATAGTACTTCCTGAATATATAATGTGTGTCTTTGTATTTTATATTTGCTTTGATACAAGTTCTAACAGAATTAAAATGTTGATGTAGGAGATGCGTACTTTTGATAACATAGTTCTGACAGTTAATGAGGTTGCTTGTCTTCAATTGCCCCCACTTCTTATCGATGCACAAACTACCACTGCCCCGACCCCTGCGTATGATGATTTTGCTTCTACCCAACCCCATATGAGTAATGACACGCACAAAAAGGGAGTTGTTACATCAGACTCTCAACCTGCTAAGAAATGTAGGCAGACGTCTGTTGGGGCTTCATCACCAATGAAAATTGACCGGCGGCCCGAAACAATTTCAACTTCCAACATCACTCCCCGTATGAAGACGTTGTCTAAGAGGCCTGATATTCATACTAAACAGTCAGTTCCTACAAATACAAATGAATAAGTTCATCCAACCCAACCATCTGTCCAGCGTGATGTCCCGACAACCTGCAAACAAGACGAGTTGTCTCTCATGAGGCAAGAACTTGATGATTTTAAGAAGTTGATATGTGTAATTTATATATATATTTTTTCCATTTGTCTCTTCTGTTCTTGATATTGTGTGGTAAGCATGATATATTGTCATTTCTTTTAAATTTTTGGTGACGGATGAGTTCAAGGATCTTCGCATATTGATCAACGACAACCTCACAAAGGTCCTTCAAGCAATAAAAGGTGATAATGATTCAGAAAAGGTAAAATAAAACACTTAAATACACTACTATATTCAAGTGAAATAATCATACATAAAGGATTTTTTTTCAATAGGGTGCTGCTAGCGAATCTCCATTTCAGCGACATGACGGTGGATTCGACTGTACAGTTGATCACAACATACTTCACAAATCACTAGTACAAAATGATACTGATACAACTCATTTTCAAACAGAGGTAATATAAATGACTGTATTCATATCACTATGTACATGTTGTTTCAGTTGTATATATGATTATTTTTGATACAGTAAAGCGACTGTATTTCACATATGAATATTGTATTCATATCACTGTATTCACATATGAGTGAATACATGTTGTTCTAGCTGTATATATAAATTTTGTTGTTATAGTTAATGGATTTTTTTCACAAATGAGTGACTGTATTCACATGTAAATCACTGTAGACATGTCTTTTAATTATATACATGAATTTTTTGATTTAGTAAAGTGACTAGTTCACATATGAATATTGTATTCATATCTCTGTATTCATATATGCCAACTGTGTACACAAATTTGTTTTGTGATTATTTTCCATTGATTTTTATTCGTACAAGATGTTGATGTCAACAAGCTTAATTCTAGTTGTGATACATTAAGAGCTTCCACTGAAGAGATTTAGGAAGCATGCGACATTTCGAGTGAACATGTTGAATCGAAGGTATTAAAATGAATACAATCTCTGGTGCAACTCTTTGTTCAAAGATTTTAATGCATTTCAGAATCGGAATAATATTAAAATGTCCCATCTATTTGCTTATAGGGTTTTGGATCTCAGATTCCGATCGAGGCATATCACGAAACATCTCATGTTGTCATACCTACCAATGAAGGAAGCCCCAAGTCAGTTGCTGATAAAATTGTTGAAGGTTATCTTCTACTTTAATGGGTGTTCTTGCAGCTGATTCAAATCGAGAGATGCTGCACACTGTCAAAGTTGATATTCAACAAGGTAATTACCTTGTTGATTTTGAGGACAGGGAGGTTGTAGTGGAAATGAAACACATTTCTCAATTTGAGTTGGCTGATGACTTACTTCCAACTCAAGAAACTATAGCAAAAAATTGTGATGACATTGTGTAATGACAGGTGCCTTGGCCTTTGGCAAGTTTCTCCCCATAGGACAAATTTTGGGTTAGCTTCGGGTTAGTATTGAGTTACTTTTCATTTTTAAGATTGTATTCAGCTTTGCTTTTATTCAATGTGATTTAATTTTTTTCAAGCAGGTAGTTCAGTTAAGTTGACGTAAATATTTGACAAAAAACACCTATTTGAGAATAACTGTATCACCAGGCCACACGATTCGAAGCTGTTCGATAATTTCTCAAAATGGATTAGGGAGGGGCTGCTTGTAAGGCATGAGAACAGGTAAGTTTTTTTGATGTCAAATTTCAACATGAGCTGTTTCTTGATAGTTCTTACATAGCATCGATAATGCTTGATAACTTGTTTTTTGTATGTATTTTATTGAAAGAACAAAGATGACCATTACAAAAAGGGCAAGGCAACACTGGCGAAATTCTTGGATTGTGGTATAAAGAAAATCAATGACAAAAATTGGTTATACCTTTTAGCAATGGATGGTCAAATGTGGAATGATGAGGTGTGATATACCTTGTTTTTTCACATACAGTTTAAAGTTGTATGTATTCAACAATAACTATTTGTAGTCTCTTTTATTGCAGCACGATGATGTCATGTTTTATTACATTCGAAAGAAATCCTAGTATGATACAAACAACACATACAAGTTTACCACTGTTGACTGCATTTTCAAGTCAAAGATTGATGCTATTCACAAAGCGTATGCCGACCCGGATGGTGCCTTAAGCCTTGGTCAACAAGAAGATATTTTATCTGAATACGTTAAAGGCCACCGGTTGCTATGCACTATCCCGTGGAATTTGGTTGACCATGTATTCATTCCAATCAACATTGAAGAAAGAAATCGTTGGTTGTTGGCAGTACTGTCATTATTGGAATGACGCATATATGTATATGACTCGTACAGAGCTACAGGTCATGATGCAGCTGTTACGTCTGAAATAGACAAGCTTGCCTCACTATTGCCATTCACATATTTCTATCAAGACAAGCAAGGAATTGATTGGAATCATCACCCTGCATACAAAGGCAAAGCATAGGTTGATAGATTAGACGTCGTGCTTGTTGATAATTTGCCACAATAAAGGCCCGGGAGCATGTATTAATATTTCTTTTCTTTTTACAGTTGCATATATTCAGATAATTCATCGTTTTCATATACATTTTTGTTCTTTCTTTCCTGTGTGTAGGGATTGTGAGATGTATGTGGATGCATTCGCAGAGTAATTGAATCAGGGAGAAAGTATTCCAGCCAGAATGAATTAATCTGTATGAGATATGGTGCACTTATGTGGGAATACGCTCAACAAAAGTTAGAAGCAGATGCTGAAAACGATAACGAGGCACCTCCAAAGCCAGCCAGACCAAAGATTTATTTTTTTCAGATATGGTGCACTTATGTGGGAATAGTGCTTTATTTTTTTTTCTTTTCAGTTTTCTGGATTTGTGAAACAGAAGTAGCAACTGGATACGTTTGGTTTATCATCTTTTTTTTTTTTTTTTTTTTTTTTGGTATTGTGATGGCTAAAAGGCTCTTTTGGTGGTTTATGATGAACAGAATACACAATGTTCAGTTTGACATTTGATGAATACAATCGTTGTGTTTTACATTATGCAGTGCAGTTAATCGTTTATACTTTTTTTTTTCTACATAGCTGTATTTAGAATAGCTACATTGTGCAGTTAATCATTTTTTTCATTATGAATACACATTTGAATGTTGTTGCTGGCTAAAAACTATATCATTATCTTTTTGACGGATTGTGGGTGTAGCATTCGTCTAAGTACAGTTGTTACTTCTGTCTGTTGCTATATTTTGAACTGAAGAGGAAGAAACAACCCCTGTATGAAGTTAATCCTACTTGAACTTGTGACTGCTGGGATGAAACAGTCCCTGCATGCATTGTGACTTGGACTCTAGATAAATATGTTCAATGAATACATTATTCAGTTAATCATATATTGTTGTATTCAGAACTTTGTAAACTTCTGTTTTTAGAGTTTTTGTTAACCTGATGTATTCAGAGATATACACTATCTGGTATATCTCTAGTTACTGGGAACCAGTAACTGCTATATTCAAAAAATTTTCAATGCTATAAACAGTGCTTTTACTCTACTGTATTCATAATTACTGCATATTTGTATTCAAAGATATACACTGCTGTATTTCATAATTAATGCGTTGCTTGAATTTAAATCCACCAAATAAATCAAGTATAGACATCCAACATAAAACAGCAACAATATTGCCAAGTATTCATATACAATTCTTTTATTATCAGTGATCCAAACATGCGTACAAGAACAGAACTAGTCATCCAAAACATACATAAAGGAACAGAAATTTCATGGCACTTTAAAGCCAACATGGTACAATACAGAAACCAGAAAAATAGTACAACTTAAAAAGAAAACATCAACTACTTTATTCGAGGCTCATTCTTGCAAGAGCCCCTATGATGTCCGGCATGTCCAGATCTACTGCACGAGTTTGTATGTGTATTTGAAAACCACTCAGATAAAGACTTATCGTGCTTATTTTTTGGCCTTCCAAGAGGTCTCTTGTACCTCAATGGGAAAACTGCCTCTTCTGAAATGTGTACAAGCACATTCCACTCACTCTCATCCGGTAAAGGATAAATTGGGACATCATAAGTCTTCATCATAGTTTCTGATTTGTACAAGTTTGAGCAGAAGTTGTCGGCAGTAAGATTTTTTTTCTTAAGAACAACCCAAGCATGGGGGCAGGGTATCTCATCCATTTGGAACATTTTGCAACTGCAAGTTTTATTTTCAATACAAATAATGAAATGACTCTCTTCATCAATAACCGCATGCAAGTATTCGGTTGATGGAATTACCTAAACAACAAAATTCAAACAGATTTTCATCAAGTCATTTTGCATATATGTATAAGCCATACGTATAAGAATCGTACAGATGAATGTATACGGCCAAAAAAAATAAACACATAAATAGATACACGAAAACAAACCCTCATGTGCGTAGATTTATGCTCATTAATGGATAGGAACTCTTAAATTTTTTTCCCGAGCGTTGTGAATGTGTAAGAACCATTCTGTCGGTTGGTGCAATTCCACCGTCCATACATCAACCTAAATTCTTCTAGAGAATCATAAATAGGCAATTCTCTAGCAGATAAAAGTGCCGCATTGATGGACTTAGCAATATTTAATGTCAATGTCCATGCTCGATTAACTGGACAATAAAGCCTAGCCCACTTTTCCCTTCCAGCTAACTCCGAGTACTCCTTCACACGAATATCCTCCTTCTCAACCTTTTCCATTAGCATATCAAAATCATGCTGCGTATATGCTTTTGCCAATTTATAGTACACCCCACTCAACACTTCATGACTCTTCCTATATCTATTGTATACACTCTTCCACAAATGCCATATGCATGCTAAATGTGGAACATTAGGATAAATTCTACATATAGCCTTGATGATGCTTTCATGTCTATCAGATACAATACACATGTTATCCCTTACCCCATACGCTTCCTTGAACCATTGAAAGAACCATGACCAAGACTTATCATTTTCTGAATCTATCATGCCATATGCTAGAGGCAGTATATTCCTTGCAAATTTAGTTCAATATATGCAAAAAGTCTTGATTGTTACAAAACTGTAAGCACTGTATCCAAAAAGTTTCTGATTTTTTCTAAAACTGTAAGCACTGAACGTCCCATTGTATTCTTGTTTGAGGTGGCTGCCGTCCAATGTGCTGCCGTCTACAACCACGATGGATCGACAACAGCTGAACCCTTTTTATAAACACATACAGTGCTACGAACAGATACAAGAACTCATTTTTGGGGGATTTGTGCTTTCTTATATGAGAACCTGGGTACGTATTATCCAAAATATATATGTATCCAGGTTACTTCTTGTATGAATCTGCTGGCTCTCCCCTCAACTCAGTCATAGATTTTTTTTTTTTTTTTTTTAGCATGATAGGCCTTCATATAGTTCACATCCACACCAAATTCATTTTTCACATCATCTGCTATATCCTTTGGTGTATACTTCCTCTTATAATTTATTATTTTTGGTTTAATAATGCATGCTATAAAACTGCTACTTGCTTGATTACAAGAATACACCTTATCCTTCAATGGACATGTATGTTTGTCCACAAATTCTCTAACTTTGAACATTGCTGATTTGTTAATGCTCGAAGCCTTCAATTTCCACTCACATTTTTCCGATAGACATACAATTGTATAGCTGCAAATCCGCAATTGCAGATGTATACATTCAATCGCCAACACTTATCAAATGATTATGCAAAAATTGAATTTAGAATTTATATACCAATCAATAATAGATATTTGGATACATGTAAGGAATTGTAACAAGTACAGTTTTATTGTTATGTTCAAATACATCAAAAATACTATTAATGAACTGACCTTATAGAATTTGACCTCTCTGTACGGAATTGAAACCTATTGTCAATTGCATATTTCGTCATCATAGCATTCAAAGTATCCTTATCATTGTATACCTTATTTACCATTATCTCTTTGTGATTATGATTTGAAATGATCAAATCATTGTGCAAAACTATTGGCTGACCAGAAGTTGATGCTGCCAGTGCTATTGAATCATCTGTATTCATAATCTATAATTGACGATTGTATTCTATTTGCGATCTTTCAGCTTCAATAACACTTTCATCCGACACAGTGTATTCACTCAGATTATCAGTTGTAGTGATATACAGAGGATACATCCCGAACTGCCTACTATATTTCTTCAGTTCAGCATACACCCTGACACTCATGTCATTGTGTATTTCAAGAGGCATAGAATTACCTTCGATCAGGTATTTGATCTTAATTGTTTTGTTACTCGTATCTATTTTCAACTGTTTCGCAATTACATCAACCAACTCCTCATAAGAAGCACAATCTTTGAACACTATTGCATTGATTGTGTAAGTCACAAAACAATTTTCATCGTTCCAAAAACCGAAATGTCGCATTACTGTCGTTATGTTTGACATTTTTTTTTGAATTCGAGAATGCAAGTGAATATCAACAAATTCAACATAAAACTACATGTTTGATCATGAACATCAATTAAACTTATATTTTACCTTCAAAATGCAGAATCAATAGACGCATCTAATGCCGAAGAACCAACAAATTATGTATACAACTCTGTAGAAACTAATACGAACAACAGCAAAATGGATTCCGAGGAACAAAATAGATTCACAATTGAATTTTAAGATACTATTTTGGATGTATTTTGTACATTTGAATTGATTTTTTTGAATCATTTGGTGAAGTGCTCTGTTTTTTAACATTTTTTTATTATGATTTTTTGAATTCAAATTTGATTTGGTTGGATTAGTAAAGAACCATGTAGAATTAGGAAGCCAGGTTGTTGAGAGTGATTATAGGAAGATTTTACTTTTTTTGCCATGTTTAGGAGATTTCATCCCAGGATTTCAATAGATTTTACTAACTGTATTCATGAATACAGCGACGCAACATATTGAATACACCAAAAACATACGCTGGAATTTGCTAAAAGTTTGCTACGAGGTGTAAATAGCATAAATATAGCTACGCCCAGGCAATAACCCTTAAAAGGTAGTCATTTATGAAATTTTCCCAAAAATCAACCATAAGTCGGATTTGGTTTAAAAACAACTCATTTCTTTTCTTTGAAGATCAGTTTTCTTTTGTTTTCATTTAAGGTAACTAAAATCAACCCCAAGTATTCAAAATCAGTTTCTTATTTATTTCCAAAGGGGAAAAGGCCCAAACAATTTTTCATCTTTTATGTCCGTATGCGTATATATCCCGTATATGTATACCATATCACTTCAATTTTATTTTAAAGATTTCAACAAAGTCATTTGCCGATTTCATGCATTGTTTCAACTTAAACGTGTCGATTTTAAAAATTATTTGAGTAATTCCTAACTCGTCTATGCGAAATTCCTAAGTTCTAACACATTTGGCTTCCAATAGTTTCATACATATGCAAATGTTATATATATAAAGAATAGAGTTCTGGCTAGTGGGTCTACCGAAGCCCACTAGTTGCTTTTCACCCATGGTTGGGACTTCTATGCATTTCATTTTTATCCGAACTTGATAGAAAGAGACTGTTGGGTCTTTGGCCCAACACTGGTTCATAGAGATGGGCCAAATGGCTCAAGTTGTCCATGCAAACAAAGAAGGAAAAAAGGAACGATACGGTTAGAAAGTACCTAGACTTAATAAATCAACTAGAGCTTAAAAGAAAAAGAAAAATCATCGATAGACATGTATACGTATAGACATATCAATACATTCACTACACTTAGTAAAATAACGAACTCAAAGAAAAAGCCTAGGCAGAAAGAGAATCAAAGAAACAAGCCCAAAATAAGACAACATGAAAGACAAGGCCCAGTTTAGTAATAATAATAAAGTAGGCAAAGGGGCAGGCCCAATAATATCATCAACAACATATTTAAACCCAAAATCATGTCAATATTTTATCGATATACCCAATATACTGTCTCATATACACCATGTAGGTGCAGACTATACATATCCTATATATCCTTTGTAATACTAAACAGTGTCAACATAGAAACGGAGGAGTAATGTACTGCAAAATAGCAACACTTCCCAATCTATATTAAGTATGATGAATATGCATGTGATATGATGAACTTGACACCACTCAATTATCCCAAAGATAGTAATAGAATACAACAGGCTTGCACACATAATAACTCCCTAGATCTTATATTGACACTTAGTAGCAAATGGCCTTTTACAGTTTCAGGACCCTAAAAAACCAGCTAAGTATGATTACCGTAGCATGAATGCACCAAAGAGAGGCTGCTCATAAACTTACATCAACAGGGTTGTATTCCATATACTCAACAAGGAAGAACCAAAAGGGAAAACAACAAAGGAATGGGGCTGCCAAGGGGGGAAACTTCATATGACCATGACAAAATGGCATTCATATAAGGAAGAAATAGCACCAGGATCAAAATCATATATGACAATGCAACACTCACAAAGGGTGATAAACAAAAAATGGTTTCCAAATGTTGACACAGTTGTCTTTAAAGGGTGACACCAAGACAAGTCACAACTCACAAACCTTACTAATTTCCTAGATTGAAAATTTTGTTCCAGCAAAGCAAATTGACATGTAGGAGTTTCAGGAGACAAACAAAGCCTACATGTTCCCTCTTATCTTATATAAATAGTATAGGCCACAATTTTAGGCCAAACTTACCCCTTTGAGAAAAATCCTTTACCTTTTCCCAAGTTTTAAGTCATTTAACAGGCTACAGACATGCTCATTTTCAATGGCTATTAGCATGGTATAGTACTATCATTTCACACTGGTCCTTAGTTAAAAAAATATATTATTTAAATAGTATAGTCAGACCCTTAACCAAATCATAGATGTTACATGGAGCAATAATGGCCAAGGCCTTCAAATAAGTAAGGAGAACATGTAGGGATCGAGCATAAGAAACATGTAAAGGGGTGGGGATGTAAGGACTAGTCCAAGTTATGCACAAAATGACATTTAAGCAGGTGAAAATGGACTTGTATGTCCTTCATAGGCATATATTCAGACAAAAGCTTAAACAAAAATAGATAACTAGTCAACAGGTTCAAATTATGTCACTCATTTAAGCATTAATTCAAAATAGATTAGGTTCTCATAAGATTTAATCATACAAGACACTCAAAACAAGATGCACATCAGTCAACATGAGCAAGGAACATATATGGTCGAGGTAGAGATAACAACATGGCATACAAATTGGCCTTTTATACTTAAACAAGCAACAAGGGACCCTGGAGACAAGCCTAGCTTACTTCATACCATTGTCAACCCATAACAACATATATACATATTTAGGGACACAGGGGAAACTAAATGAGCATATGAACCATCTCATGACTGGACACAAAAGCTAGGAAGGCATTTCAAAATCATGTCAAAGTCATATCAGGTCTAACTAATTTAAAGTGAGCATATGAGAAGTGTGAAGTGGACTAAATAAATATCAAAGCATACAACTTAAGCTTATATCTGTCACGCCCCAATTTCCAAGGGACGTGATGGGCACCCGACCCCATATCCGGAGCCGAGCGAACCCACAGATTCCTATTGTACACATAAATTTTTTTCTCAAATCTCTAAACTGAATAATCATGAAATACATAATAAAGCTTTCAAACGTGACAAAATCTGTAATTGTACAAAATTTACTACATAACATAACTTGACATGAGACTAACACACCATACCCACAATGCACAAAGTCTCTAAATACGTATCCGTAAAATCAAATCATAATGTACAAACTCGACTCGGCGGCACCGGGAAAATGGAGCTTGCCATCTCCGCCGGAACATCTTCTATAATACTTCACCTCATCGGGGGAGTACTAGCGCATGAAAACGATGTGCGACCCCCGAAGACAGTCGGTACGAAAAATGTACCGAGTATGTAAGGCATGTAATATAGTAAAGCGAACTATGATCGAAACGTACGGAACCATCGTATACATACGTTACTCGGACTAAAGACGCTTTTTTACCCTTCGTACACAACTCATACACACATTTCATATGCCAAAAGTATATAGAACAATAAATAGTCAATCGAAACCTAAACTGCTTAATTTGCAATCACGGACCACATGTCCGAAGAGGTAAAAATACGAGTGAACTCGTGATGTCACACGTCGACGTAGTACAGGCGTGCGGAATGTTCGGATGAGGTCATGTAACTACGGAATACGTAACATACGGATCGTGCCGAGCATGGCATATATCGGACGGACGGAACATACGAAGGCTCGAAGATGACATATGTCGGACGAACACGATACATATCAAAATCATAAATCTCATATGCGTATGACGTCCCCGTCCGACGAGGGACTCAATGTGATCATGTATAGCCGATGTCATGTACGCAAAGGTGTCCCCGCCCTTTATTAAGGGACTCGGTAGATAAGATCATTGAATCGTATGTACATAACGTGTCCCGCCCTTTATTAAGGGACTCGGAGATAAGATCATGTATATCGAATCGTATGTACATAACGTGTCCCGGCCCTTTATTAAGGGACTCGGTAGATAAGATCATGCATATCAGAATCGTATGTACATAACGTGTCCCGGCCCTTTATTAAGGGACTCGGTAGATAAGATCATGCATATCAGAATCGTATGTACATAACGTGTCCCGGCCCTCTACTGCGGGTCTCGGTGAATAATAATCACGTGCCATCCTGGCCACCATCCCCATAACATCACATCATAATCACATACATATAACGTGTCCCGCCCGCAAGTACGAGGGACTCGGTGAATAATGCGAGAAGTGCGCACGAGAACATGTCCCGGCCCGGGACTCGCCGAATCGAATCGTATCGTAACGTACACACGAGATCATAACATGCCCCGGCCCGGACTCGGGAAAGATACATTGAGTCGCGCACGAGCAGAGTAGTGCAGAAACATATACATATGAAATCAGACTCGATGAATACATACGCTTATTAACATCTGAAGATTCAGAACAAGTCTCGGGTTCTTCCGAGTTAGCATCGGAGAGTTATAAGCATTTAACATACATAAACCTCTTCGGACTTTCCAAGCGATCCGGGTCGTGTTTGGAGAACATTAAGGCTTATAGAGCATACTCACATTAGCATACTTGGGGTCGACGGCTCGTATCCAAATACATATAGCAAAATACTTATATCGTACGCTCATACCGAATACTCATATCGAGTTATCATATCGAATGCTTGTACCAAAATAAATAGGTCAGAATTTCTATGCCGAACATACATGTATAGACCGCAGTGTTTATTTTCAAATATTTATGTCAGAAAACTTATATCAGAACACTTATACCGTAATATTCTAATCAGATCGTTCATGTCGGAGTGCTTATATCAGAGTAGTCGAGTCAAACCGCTTAAATCTAAGTTACCAGGTATTTATAACAAACTCAGGATATTAGCCAAAGGTTTTCCTTAGTTATCGTTTGAAAATAAGGCAATTAGTACAATATGGTTGGGTCTTAGGGTTTGTGGGCCCACCTCAGCTCAAGTCGGGTAACGGACCTAAAATGTAGTCATCATGTCTCATTAGGTTGTCCTCAAAGATTTCAAAGATTTTCGCTTTTATTTCCAAAGGTTACGGACATTAACACATAACTTACAACAAAGCACACCTTTTGGGTTCAATTCCACTGAGTGAATAGTAACTAAATTCAGTCTCGGATTTCTAGATTTAGAGTGACCCCCGAGGCTCGTAATCAAGCCTAGTACATCTAAGACATGCCAAAGAAAGAAAAGGGAAGCCTTACATACCTTTTCTGCCGCTTACGCTACTCCAAACCCCCGTCCGAAGTTCGCCAAAATCCGCAATTTGGTCATGCTTGCCAGTTACTATTCATGAAGCTTTAAAATTCCAATCTTGAATTAGTTCTTGTCTACCGAAATTTCGGCAGCACCTCCCCTGTAAATGCACCATCCCGAGAATATGGCTCGGCCCAAATATGTCAACAACAACAACCCAACAATCCAATAACATCAACAATTATCATAAAACGCACTATAACATAAATAGTCTTCTTTACTACATAACTCAACAACTTTCATTCCAACTTCACATTTCCAAACTAATCTCAATGTTTTCACATTCATTACTAATCAAGATCACTCCAATACAATTCTAAATTATTTCATATCATTTCCACAAGATATTCACGAGATATACAAAATATGCAAACTTTTCACCAAAACCATAATTCATCCAATACTTCTACATATTCAACATACCTATTCACAACTCATTTCCATCTTCCTATTTCATCAACCATAAACATAATTTGCACCTTGAAACTTCATTTCCATGATATCATAAAATCGTCCTAAAATGAAATAATTTCCTACATTCCATTCCAACATCAACTTAAACCATTTCACCTTCATTCACATTATAAGGGTCACAACAACACAACTAACACATTAAACAAAATTAATCCATCATAACAACATACCACACGGCCAACATGGAAATTTCCCAACTTCATCCAATTTCATTCAACTTTCATTTTTAGTACAAAATCCACAATAACCACAACTAAAATACAACATAAAATTCAATTCATCCCAACTACACAATAATACATGCACACGGCCATATACACCTATGCACACCCGCCATGCAAACTTATATATTTCCATAAATTCTACTCATTTTTACATGCTACAACACAAGCAAACCTTCATAACATAATAACAAGGGATTAATCTTTACCTTTTTCTTCAAACTTCTTCACTTGACAAAGTTGTCAACTTGACGAAACAAGTGTTCCTTCTTCCAAAACAACCACACCAAGTTGTTAAGGGACCTTGAATTAGTAGGAATTCAACAAGAGAAAAATTTTTGGAAGAAGATTTTTGATTTCCTTCTTCTCCTCCCTTTGGCCGAATAGGCCATATTTGGTTTTCTCTCCAACTTTTTTTTTTTTCATGCTTCATAAATGATGATTTCTCTAGATTTTTCTTTCACTCCCTCATATATATATAACATTCCCACAATCATGTGAGAGGCACATGCCTCTCTAGAATTTTCCTTAATTTTTTCCTAGCAAAAGATGACTTATTTTTGTCATCTTTTCTTTCTCTTTTTTTTTGTTTTAGTCACATGGCCAATATGGCCCCCTTTTGGAATGTTCATGAACCTTGCGTAAAATTCCCATTTCTCTGCCCCTCGACTTTTCTCAATATTACCATTTTGTCCCTAACCTTCCGCATTATTTTCACGGCCCATTTTGCGAATATCCCTTCTTACCCTTAACCTTTTTCAATATTTTCATACTAATAATGTTCATAATTAGTATTCGCCAACGACCTCTGCACAAAAATGATCATAGAAATGGTCTAACCCTTAACTTCTCGCAATTATCCCGACTTATCCAAACGCATAAAATGCGGGATATAACAATATCAGACATGAATCAGTTGGGCAAATACATGATAGGCATTAATAGGTTAAGCAGATCCATAACCACATAACTAAGTATGAAAACCTTTGATCACAGTAGTGAACCAACAATAGACTTAGCTAAAGAGGTAAGATAAACAAGTAGGCAAACAAGAGACTTAGCTAATAGGTAAATCATGTAAACACAATGTTATTTTAGCAATAAAAGAATGGCTTGTTTATGCAAGATAAATGATAAAACTAGCCCATTCTAACATTTAAGCACACATGGGACTATTAGACTAAACATAATCAAGTACTATTCACCCATGACAGCAGTACTGAGCATATATGAATTCTTAATCTAAACATGCTTAAGGACTAATTAGACACAACAACATTGAGTTAATACTAAGTTGAAACTAAACTGAACCACATAATAATCATCAACTAACACTTAATAACATTATGTTACATTAAACTAAAAGTAGACTATTCAATTGAATTGCATAGCCATAATTACCAGGCATCTTTGCTATTTACAGGGCCCTTCTCAGAAGAGGCCACTGGTAATTGGTAGAGCTGCAGGGAAGTCGTACTATCTCCATCCAGATGCTGATCATTTCCTTCCTAATCTACTGTTGTTCCAACTATCCCAGAACAATGTAACATTAACAATTCCGCTTCTATTGCTTGTAGTGACAAACATGTTCCAGCTAAAATTAATAATCCTAGTTCCATTAATGCTTCTGTGATCCTTATTTCAAATTGTAATCAAATTTCTATTGGTAATAAAATGGATCTGTTTTGGCATCAAAGACTAGGACATATGACTTTTCACAAAATTAAATCAATATCATGCCTTTCTGACAAAATTTCCACTAAACAATCTTTTGTTTAGCTAGTTTGTCCTCTAGCTAGGCAACAAAGGCTGCCTTTTCAAGATAATACAATTCATTCTACAACACCATTTCAATTAGTGCATATTGACATCTGGGTTCCATATAATACTAGGACTTATAATGGCTATAGATATTTTCTCACTTTGGTAGATGATTACACCAGAGTTACCTGGACAGACCTTCTTTCCCGCAAAGTAATGCACTTTCTATCCTTAAGGCCGTTACTTCGATGGTTTTTGTCCATTTTCATTCTAAGGTTCAAAGTTTTAGATCAGACAATGCTTTTGAGATAGACAGTAGTGCTGAAGCATCTGCTTTCTTTTCTAGTCAGGGTATTCTACATCAGACTACCATTCCACACACTCTACAACAAAATAGAGTTGTGGAAAGGAAAAATAAACCTGTTTTAGAAATTTCAAGAGCTTTACTGTTCCAATCTAATCTTCCTCTTAAATACTGGGGAGATTATGTCCTGACTGCCACATATCTTCTCAATATGATGCCTTCAACTGTCCTAAATCTTGTCTCTCCCTATCAAAAAATTCATCTCAGTCCCCCAACTTATGCTCATCTGAGATCTTTTTGTTGTCTTTTTTATGCCACTTTTTCCTAGGCTAACATGGTTAAATTTTAACCTAGAGCTATTACTTCAATCTTTTTAGGTTATCCTTGTAGTAAAAAGGGTTATAAACTCCTCAATCTTCAGTCTCATTCTATTTTTTATTCCAGGGATATTATTTTTCATGAACACATTTTCCCTTATTCTTCTAATTCTTCTACCTCCATTTTCCCTCCAAATCTAGTTCCTATTTATGTGGATCCTCCTGTCTCATCCTCCACTCCTACTGGTTCTTTTCCTAATCGCTCTAATCCAATTACTTCTTCTCTTCATGTTTCCTCTCCTATTATCCACACTTCTACTCCTTCCATATATTCTACTCATGTTTCGTCTCCTATTAGTCCTATTCCCATACCTTCTAATCCTGCTAATCATTCCTCTCTTGTGCCCTAGACACCTACTGGTTTTCCAGCCTTAGTTCATCCCCGTGTTGCTCCCATTCCTTCTAGAGTTTCTATAAAACTCAAGCAACAACCCGTTTATTTTTCTGATTACATATGTTCCTTTGTTTCTGGTCCATCCAAGGTCCTTTCTAGTTATGTTCATATGCTTGAGCCTCGATTTTATCAACAGGATGCCAGTCAACCTGCTTGACAAGAGGCCATGCTAAAATAATTCCAAACACTTGATGCAAACCACACATGGGACATTGTTCCCCTTTCTTCTCATAAAAATGTCGTTCCTTGTAAGTGGGTATAAAAGATCCAACAAAAGGCTGATCGTTCCATGGAAAGGTACAAAGCTAGACTTGTAATTAGTGGTGACACCCAAAAGGAAGGCGTTGATTTCATTGAGAAATTTTCTCATGTCATCAAGCTTACTACCATCAAGTGTTTACTCACACTTGCTGTGAAGAGGGGCTGGATACTGTTTCAGTTGCATGTGAATAATGCTTTCCTTCATAGTGACTTCCATGAGGAAGTATACATGAAGATTCCTCTTGGCCTCGATGTTTCTTCCCTTTATTCCTCTCCACCACTAGTTTGCAAGCTCAGAAGTCTTTATATGGCCTTAAATATGCTTCTAGACAGTGGTTTTCCAAGTTGCTTGAAACCCTGCTTTCTAAAGGCTACATTTCCACTAAAAATGATTACTCAATATTTAAAAAGCAGTCTTCCGGTTCTCTGATTGTACTGGCAGTGTATGTGGATTATATTTTATTAGCTGGTGATGATATTACTGAGCTCAATTCTTTAAAGAGGTTCTTGGATGATCAATTCAAGATTAATGATTTGGGCAATGTCCACGACTTTCTTGGTTTAGAAATAACTGCTTATTCCCAAGGCTACATCATGAGTCAACACAAATACACATCTGATTTTCTTGCTGAAATTAATTGTCATCAGTTTTCTCCAAACAGACACCTCTAGACTCTTCTGTCAAGTTAGTTTTGGATGGGTGCTCTTCTAACTTATCTTAGTTTCTACAGAAGGTTAATTGGCAAGCTTAACTTTCTTTAGAATACCAGACTAGATATAACTTTTGTTGTGTAACATTTAAGTCGATTCCTTCAACAACCTCAAGTTCCTCATATGATGGTTGCCCTTCATGTTTAGAGATATCTTTCCCAGGACCCTGCTCAAGGAATTTTGCTGTCTAATTCTACTGATTTCTCTCTCAAGGCCTACTCTGATTCAGATTGGGCTGCTTGCTCCATTTCTAGAAAATCTATGTCTGGTTACTTTGTGTATTTGGGTGGCAGTCCTATTTCTTGGAAGAGTAAGAAGCAACCTACCATTTCTTTGTCTTCTGTTGAGGCTGAGTACAGGGCTCTTCACAAAGTGGTTGCTGAAATTACTTGGTTACTTAGGCTTCTTGGTGATCTTGGACTTCCTATTAGTGATCCTGTCCCTATCCATTGTGATAGCTATGCTGCAATGCATATAGCAAAGAATCTAGTTTTTCATGAGTGTACGAAACATATCGACGTTGATTGTCATTATGTTTGTGAATGTTTCAACTATGGGCTGATTACTTTGCATTTTGTTCTATTATTGATCAGTTGGCTGATATCATGACTAAAGCTCTTTTAGGTGCTCTTCATCGTGGTCTGCAAGCTGGGAGTGTTTTCACCCTCCCTCTTGAGGGGATGTGTAAAGAAGAATGAGGCCCAATTAGTGCATTCCACTAGTTAGTTAATAGACCCCGTGCAAATGCATTTTGCATTTGTTATTTTCTTATTGGCTTTTAATCTCTTGTATATATACTGGGATATTTTGGGAATAAGACAATAAGTCATTTTTGTTTACACCGACTTCTTCTTTTCCTTTTCTCTCTCTCTCTCTCTTCTCCAATTAGGGTTTTCATATTTTCACCATTGTTGATCATCTCTGCTAGAGATGTCAAAATGGGCTGGCCCAACCCAGCCCTAAAGGGCTAAAGAATTAAATGGGCTAGGACGGGCCCCTTTTAGGGCTAAAGAATGGCGGTAACCCGGCTCTAGAGCGGGTCGCGGCTAGGACGGCCCTTTAAATATCATTTTCTAAGTAATTTTTGCCACAATTTGAACAAGAAAATTTTGCAATATGAAATAGAAGAAAATTTTGCACTATGAAATAAAATATTTTACCACCCATTCTTGCGAAAATCCATATCATAGAAGAAAAATTCAAGAGAACAAAAATAAATTATTATTTTTAATCACTAATTCAGATCACGTTCAAAAGAAATTAAACATAATATAAATTCTAAGACTAAAAAGTACTACTCCAGTTTCTAATCACTACTTAGTAGTAAATATATTCTTTTTTCTCATTACATTTAATCTTTTTGTTTAATTTACTTATATTTGAAAAAAAATTATTATTCTTTTCTAGCCTCAAAGTAAGCCTACCCAACCTTTTGGCCACAATTTGAAAGAAATCTTAGCCCAAAAATAAAGGGTTGCAATATGAAATAGAAGGAAAATTTCATAAATGACTACATTTTAAAAAAATAAACATTTTACTTATTTACCACCCATTTTTGTTTGTCAGTATTCATTTTTTTTTCCATTGTATTCAATTTTTGTTTTTATCATGACTAAAATAATTTTTTTTTCCCCCTTTGATTCATGAAATATTTAAAAATAAATTGGCTTATTTTATTCATTACAATAAGTAAAAAGCGAATAATATACACTAATTACACAAATGCATCATATTTTCCGATATGTATACAACGGAACATGAAAAAATTACAACATAGATACAAAAAAAATTAACAAATACAAGCGAAAAACATTGTATACACGACAAATAAACAACAAATACAACGAAAAAAAATTAATGAATACAATAATTGTATAAATGATATTCTGATTTTTCTCCGTGCCGGATTTGACCGGAAAAGCCACCGAGAATGACAACGATTTTGTTTAATTAACAACAACAACCCTTAAAATACATTCTAAGATACAAAAAATAAAATATGCTTAGATCTTACACTTCTTAAAAAATCTCGATTTGACGATGGTGAAATGGTGGCGGTGGCCATGGATTCATTCCACCATGTCGAATCTTTGATTGAAGAAAAAGTGAAGAAAAAAAAAAACACTTTCCTACAAGCTTTGATTGAAGAAAAAGTGATTTTAGCTTCAATTGCTTTGCTCCAATGGCGAAGAAGGGAAAAGGAGAGAAAATTGTGGGAGAAGAGAGATGGGCGAGAGAGGAAAGAGGGAAGAGAGCAGTGAAGAGAGAAGGAGAAGAGAGATGGAGAGAGAGAAAAAGAGGGAAGAGAGCGACGAAGAGAGAAGTATATTTCAGTGATGATGGGGTATTTTACTTTTTATATATATATAGCTATAAGTTGTATTTAACATATAATTATTAGCTATGGAATGTAATTATTTTAAACTATAGCTACTAAATATAAATATGTAGTAATATTAGTTATGCTATGTAGTTATCCCTTAAAAAAACTAACACCTTGGATTAAAAATTGGAAAATTCCGTGCATTAGCTTTCTTTATCCCTCTTTTCATTCTCAAATCCCATATTTTCTGTTCCTTATACTTTGATGATCTGTATAGATTGGACTTTGGTAGTTGAGTAAACTCCATAATTAAGGTTGTGAACAAATCTCTTCTTCATTTAATTTATTAAATTATCTTTTTGCTTATTGTGGTTGAATTATTTGTTTTTATTAATCTTGTATTTTAATGAATTCTAATTAAGGGTCTAATAAATCATGGAAATCCCATTACTTTCCTAGGAACTCAAAAGAAGGAATTTGATTGGAATTAATTAACAAGGGTTTGGTTTATCTAAGATATTACTATAATCTAAACTACCGTAATTAAGGCTTGGGATAGGACCTTCATTATTGTAACCCTTATCGGATGATCATAATGCATCTTTTTCGAATTCGGAAAATAACTAGGATAGCCTATTTAATTGTTTGGTAACATTAATGGATTATTAAGAATCTAGGGTTCAAATCCTCACGTTGTAGTCTCCTCCCCCATTTCCCCTTCCCTACCCTATGTAATAACAAAAAATTATTTAATTTTTTTTTTTTAATTAAGAATCTCGTTAGATTGAGAGGCACAAATGAGAAAGTGAACATCTAAGGTTGATGACATTGACTTGGACACAGTTATTGACATATTAATTTACTTAGGCTTAACCGTGAGTTTTCGATCCTATGTTTCGATCCCCTTGCTTTCTAAATCATGTTATTCCATCGATAATATTACTTGTTCTATGTTATCATTTGTCATGTTACATATTGTTTTATGGTAGTTTATCTTTCTTATAGTTTCATTTTCTTTGACAAATATATATTTGGCTAAGATTAAGATGAGTTAGCCTTCCAAATACTCAAACGTCGTCTAATGCATCTAACACAATTCAATCTACATGAATTATACTCAATTTCAATCAATTGTTGTCCAAACATCCTACATAGCCCATCTAGATTTCTTACATTGGCTACAATCCATTCAAATCCTATCCCCTTTATCAATCGCATAACTCGGTGATACATCCACTACCGATCTAGTTCTCCATGGAGTCCATATACCACTCGTTTCGGATCTTTGCCCGCGTAGGATCTTTATCAAATCATATCATATAATATCACATCACTTGGAACCATTTCCCATCGGGCATCTAAAATATTTTCTCTTATAGATACCATAAGTCTTTCATTAATCAGTTCCAAACCATTTCCATCATCCAACTCAATAGTAAGCATGATCTCATCATCGGCAGTCAGATCAATATCACAAGTACCAAACATGGGTACGCCAACAATATCATGAAAAGGCTACACAAGCCATATAAAGCACTATCCTCGTATCGAACGTCAACAAGTAAGATACTTCAATTTCATGAAGAGGTATACCAATAGTCTCCAATATCTACTATCACCATGTGGCATCAAGCCAACAATAATAGAACAAATCAAGTCATAACACAACGGGGTGGCTAGCCCCAATGACACAACAGGGCCCAACCTATGATAATATCCAACCTAACTTCATATCCGAAGGTTTACATGCTTTCTCTGACAATATTACCTAAATATATGCTTCATTAAACAAAGTCTCACCACAGGGTAAACGGTAACCTACCTGGAAGGCCGAACAACAATAACACCAACAATCACTCCTTAGCCTTTCCTTTCCTTTGAGCCTCGAGATCAAGAAAGTCTTAGCATATTCGAATCATGGAATTAGAATCAAAGAGAACATCAAAACAAACCGTACTTCTATCAAGACCCAAATGCCCAACCTATGTAATAGAATTTATGAACTAGAAGGGTGAAATTAGGGATCTAAAGGTCCCAACATGAAATTAAACCTCTAGGTGATCAATTCCAATCATTAGCAAGCTAGAATTATCAAAAAATCACTCTATTTCAGATTCTAGGCAAAACCCCTAAATTTGGGTATAAACCCTAACTTCCAATTCCACAATTTAGCCTCTAATTAGGAAGAAGTTATGAAATAAAGGATTCTAATCATCAATTCAATGCTTAAAGAAGCTAATCCAACCAATAAAGCATGATTTAGAAGCCTAGAAAGAATATTCATTAAATCCACTTTTAATTCCATTACTAAATGCCCTAACAAGGTAAAGGGATTCTAAGATGATTAGGCGTAATGGAATAGTAAAGAGATTAGAAGGACTTACCACCAAGAACTCTCCAAGAATACTCTAGAATTGCTCCCAAAAGCTTAATTTTCAGAATAGTAATAAATGAGAGACTAAGGGCTTTTAATACACAAATAAATGAAATAACAGGCACGATACCGATACGGCGGCAGAAGGACCACTGCGGCGGTCCCGCCCGGACAACCTCTCAGACCACCGAGACGGTCGGGCTACAAATATATTTGGCCGCCCCAGTGGCCCATCCTACCGCTATGGTGGTGCTGCTGGGACGGTAAGGGTGCCGCCACGGCGGACACCAGTACCAGAATTTTTCGAAATAAGCACAATCTCAATTCGAAATCTCGACTAATACCCGAGGCCATTTGCTCACAAACCACATACATAGACACACATAAAAACACGCTACGGACACACTCGTGGCCTTGAAATTCCCAATAGAGGTCTCGTTGATCTAGTCAACCCCCGATACCTCAATTCTAACTTCCCAATTCGAGTCTCAAAATGCACCCGAGTGCATTAGGAACCGAACTAGATATACACACAAGTTCTAAAAGACCATCCGAACCTCTCGAAATCGATGAATTTTAAAAAAAGGTCCATTTATCCAAAAGTCAACTTTGAGTCAACTTTTTTTATCTTTAAGCCCAAATTTCACAAAGAGTCTCCTGAATCAAATCTAAACACCTCGAGAAGCGTGTCAACGGTCCCCTTGGGTCAAATGTCAGCTAAACAAGCTTGAGAAAAGGCCAAAAGTGCCGGAAAGAATATAACGACCAAGCGGGTCATTACAATATAAAGGTTGAATGTTGAACCTAAGGTTCTTGAAAGTTGAAGAAGGTATTAAAGGTTGTAGTAATTGTGGATAACATATTGTGAATTTCAATATATATTACAAATGATTGAGATAATATGAGTTATTGGAGCACACATTTCTAGAAGAGAAGGATTATAGTGTGATTATATGTGTCTTTACTAGGGATGTTTTCTAACAAAAGTGATGTCTTAACGTGTTAATGTTGGTTTGATTGGAGCGGGCAAGCATGCATTATTCATAATTGTTAAAATCTATGTTCTTAAATGTTATAGCATCATGAAAGAAGTGTTGTATCAATCTTTCAAAGCTTTACTTACATGTTTTCAAATGATACGAGTTAATGCAAGTTTCAAATTTTCCTTTATCACTAGTAAAAAATCGCCAAAAATGATGTAAAAATTAACCTCGAGAGGTCAGTTTACGTGAAAAACCAAGCCAAAAACTGACCTCAGGGGTAGGTGTCACGACCCAAAATCCCCAAATAATAACTAAGTCTCATAAAATTTAAATGCGGAAATAAGAAAGAACAACCCATAATATGTCCCATAATAACATAAGTAAGTCTTAGTCAAAACATCTCCCAAAATCTGGTAGTCATAAGTACAAGAGCTACTCTCTAGAATACAAGTCTGAAAATACTACATGATACTGTCCGAAATGAAGAAAAATAGGAAACAAAGATAGGAATGAAGTCCATGCTGTGAGACCATCATCAGCTCACCCTAGCCTCCAAAGTATGCCTCAATGATCAATAGGGTCTCGTCCTCTACTCGTACCCGGATCCAAACCTGCACACAAATGGTGCTGCAAGTGTAGAGTGAGTATGGGAAGCACGTGTACCCAACAACATCGTTGACCGATACTAAACTGAAGCGATGGCGAGGGTTAGTCCTTCCGATACTTACATATTTTCTTTATTAGTATTAAGTTTCACAGTTTATAAGCTCTCAAGCATTTAAGATAAGAAATCCACAATCCAATCAAGTCATAAAGCTTACACCTTTCCATACTTTCAAATAAAGATTTCAAATAAATAATACAGTCAAGTATGAATGGTGTGATATGCAAGTGATATGTAATGCAATGCAATGGCCAATACGTACCAGTATACACACGCTTCTGCATTAGGTTTCACGTGACCCATAGGGGACTCATGAAGTCCATATACTCACCCGAAATTCTAAATCCTCTAGATCAGCATAGGTCCCAGCCAATGGGCTATCATATCTGTCACGACTCAAACCAATGAGCCATGACAAGTGCTTGACCCCTACTGACCAGACACCCTAATACCTGTTACTGGATCTCACTGAATAACAGGGTGGCCCATATATGACTTATAACTGAACTATAATAACTCCTGTAAGAACCAACACCATGAACTCGACATCAAGAACTCACAACCACCTATACATATATACTGAAAATAACAGTGCAAGCCAACTAGGCCGCTACATATGTTGTACAACAAAATAAGTGCCGACAAGGCCATATATCACCCCAACTATGTACAACTGTCTAGAGACCTCTAATGGAACACAAAGCTGTAGAACGGATGGGACAGGGCCCCGTCATACCCATATATACATATCAAAAATAGCATACCAAAAATAAATCGTTAAACGAACCAAGTGAGCGCCGACTATCGGGGTGGAAGTCCCACGAGGCTGGACCGCCTGTCTGTCTACCTAAACCTGCGGGCATGAACGCAGCCCCCTAAGCAAGGGGGAGTCAGTACGAATAGTGTACCGAGTATGTAAGACATAAGAGCAACATATACATATGAATCATGAAAGAAAGCTGAAACATGGAAGCTAATCCAAGGGTCTGAATACATCGGTATGACTGGACATCTGAAAGTACCTATATAACTCTGTATAACTGAAAGTGCCTCTGAGGGCGCATGATATGCATGCTTTCCTTTAAAAAATACCTATATCATAATATAACTATTAGCGTTGTGGAACGTACAGCCCGATCCATAATGTCAGTGCCGTGGAACGTACAGCCCAATCCATAATGTTAGTGCCGTGGAACGTACAACCCGATCCATATATTATATCATCCCGCGTCCGGGAAAATCTCATACCGTACCCACTGCAGTGGTGTGCACATCAATGTGCCTGCCCGGCTGACTATAGCGCGGTGCAGTGTAAGAAAATAACTGTACATATATATAAATGCATGAAAGACTCGTAAAAGGATAATCTGAACTCCTCGGGATAACATAAAGTCTCCCAGCAGCATAAGAAGCTAGTATGTAAATATAATAGATCTCTGGAAGCTATAGAAGTTAAATATATGGAATCAAGGGTACAATGAATCCTATATTATCTAGGAATAGAGTCTTTGGAACTCGCTTATTTAATTCTTTCGTTCGTATCATAAGGATCATGCCAAAATGAAAGAAAGGGATAGCCTTAACATACCTTATCCGCTCCTCAAGCTAACTATACTTGTGTCCCGAGCTTGAAAAATCTACACATAAGACCAAGTATGCTAACTATTTGACTAGAATGTGCTTATATTCCAACCTTTAAACTAGTTCATAACTTAACGGAAATTCAGGCAACATTTTCTCTGTAAACTCAACAATCCCTCAAATTCCAATTCAACCCAAACATCAACAACAATACCAACAAAAACAATAAAAATACTTTCATATCAAAATATAATCAAATCCATTCCAAAATATCTCCCAAAACAGCCCCTAATCCCATCTTTAACCTCAATCAACTTACCGCTTCATAACTATATTTTCTTCACTTTAAAACATTAATACTCTTGGTAATCAATCCGATAACAAAGGTAAGAATCATATACATACCTTGAAGGAACTAGAACTCCAAAAATCAAACTTCACTCAACAACTTCAATAAAACCCTAGGAACAACTTTCCATTCACTAGCTCGGGCTCACGGGGCTCGAATCTTGCTAAAACTTCACTAATATGTTGGGAAATGTTAGGAGGAATATATTAGGGTTTGCATCTGATCAGGGGAGATAAAATGAAGAGTAAAACGTGAGGTTGCTATATATATATATATATAACAAATATATATATACGAAAGGTCGGTCGACGGCTCGTCAACACATCGACGGCCGTCGACGCGCACCGTCCTTATACCACTTGAGATTTAGGGGCCTCGTCATGTTGACGGTGTGAAAGGACATCATGTCGACATGTCTACGGGCCGTCCCTTTGCACCGTCAAAATGCAAATGCGGTGCCTGGTTCCCTGAGTTGCTTCGATTCATTTTGATTCGATTCGTTTAACTTCTAATCCTATCGTATTGTAAGGAACATACACTTGTGCTTCAGTATACGCGAGGTAAGGCACTTAATATCTCATAAATGGGTACGAATCTCTGTACTAAGGGTACACACAACTAGGAGGCCATAGACTTTCTTACGATGAAAACGAGAGACGTAACATCCCTCCACCCCCCTAAGAAACATTCATCCTGGAATGTTAATACAAGTTATGAGTTGTAAAAATTTCGGTAGAGTCTCCCCTGTAACTATGTCAATCCAACCTGTACACAGCAACCCAACACAATGCCACACAAGGCCACATGCTAAAATATACAACATTATTACATCACACGACCAATCACAGGGCTACGCAAAACAATAGTAACTATGGCCTCACACGACCAAAATAAAAATAGCTATAAGTACATCACATACCTGAAGTCTGAATTGCCTCGGAAGATGAGAATAGATGTGGATATCTAGTATTCATATCATTTTCTGCTTCCCATGTCATTTCGTCAACATTATTATTCCTCCAGAGCACCTTAACAGAAGCCACATCTTTAATCTGCAGCCGACAGACTTATCTATCTAATATAGCCACAAGAAATTCCTCATATGATAACTGCTCCGTCACCTGAACATCATCTACTGGTACGACTCTCGAGGGATCTCCTATGCACTTACAGAACATGGGCACATGGAATACTAGATGCATAGACTCCATATCAGAAGGTAGCTCTAACTCATATGCTACCTTACCCACTGTATGAATGATTCTGTATGGCCCAATGTATCGAGGGCTTAACTTACCCTTCTTGCCAAATCTCATCACTCCCTGTATAGGAGAGATCTTCAGGAAGACCCAATCGCCTAACTCAAACTCTAACTTAGCTGATTATTTACATAAGATTTCTATCGACTCTGTGTTACTAGTAACCTTTCTTGAATGACTTTCACTTTGTCAACCGCTTGTTGTATTAAGTTTAGGCCTACTAGTTGATTCTCTCCAACATCAAACCATCCTATGGGTGATCTACATCTCCGCATATAAAGCTTCATAAGGAGCCATCTGAATACTAGAATGGTAACTGTTGTTATACGGAAAATTAATAAGAGGCAAGTGATCATCCCAGCTACCTCAAAAATCAATCACACAAGCCCTTAGCATATCCTCAAGTGTCTGTATAGTACGCTTAGCCTGCCCATCTGTCTGCAGGTGAAATGCGGTATTAAGACTCACCTGAGTCCCCAATCCTTTCTGGAAAGATCTCCAACAGTTAGTTGTGAACTGCGCCCCTCTATCTGAAATGATGGCTGCAGGAACCTTATGAAGTCATACAATCTCTCTAAGGTAGAGCTTCGCATAATCTTCAGCTAAATAAGTAGTTTTGACAGGTAGTAAGTGGTCTGACTTTGTAACCCTATCAATTATGACCCATATTGAATCATACTTCCGCTGAGTACGGGGCAAAACTGTAGTGAAATTCATATTAATTACCTCCCATTTCTATGTCGGGATTGTTATAGCCCGTATTTTGTACTTTTGGAGATTTTGAAGTCGTCGGGGAAAGTTAAGGGCGAGACCATTTTCAAAATTATTTTAGTGCATAAGTTGGTTATGAATACTATTTATGAATATTATTGGACGGAAATATTGGAGAAAGGCTAGGGCAAGAAGAGAAATTCGCAAAATGGGCCGTGAAAATAATGCGGAAGGTCGGGGACAAAATGGTAATATTGAGAAAAGTCGAGGGTAAAACGGAATTTCACATGAGTTTCATGAAAGTTCATGAAAGGGGCCATATTTGTATTTTAAGAAAATTCTAGGAAAGAAGAAAAGAATTAGTCATCTTTTGGTAAGTTTGAAGAAAATTCAAGAAAAGAAAAGAAAAGAAAAGTCAAGAAAAAAGAAGAAAAATCTAGAAAAGGAAGAAGAAAGTTATGTGACCAAACTTGACGGGCTTAATTATAAATATGAAAAATTGGTGGAAGACATGTATATAAATATATGGGATGTCATCTTTTAATTCAAGAAATTAGAGAGAAAGAAAGAAAGAAAGAAAGAAAAAAAAAAAGAAGAGAAGAGGCCAATTCGACGAGAAGGAGGGAGAGAGAGAAGATCAAAAATCTTGCCAAAAAATTTTGTCTCATGGTATTTCTACTAATTCAAGGATGCTCTCCGACATGGTATAGTTGTTGAAGCAAGAGGATTACTCTTTGGTGCAAAACTCCAACCTTAGCTAAGTTGAGAAGTTGTGAAGGAAAGGTAAGAATTCATCTCCTTGTTATGTTATGAATGGTTTGGTATGTTGTAGTAAGTGGGAAAGAATGAAATTTATAAGAAAATATGGATGTTGAAGTTGTAGCCGTACATGGGTGTGTGTGTGTATGTAAGTGATGGACTAATTTATTTAACATGTTGAATTTGTTGTATCATGGGTCGCTTTTGGAGGATTGAATTCATTTCATGTGCAATTGCTTGTTGTGGTGATGCATTGAAAACATGAAAAATTTATGGAAAGAAATGAATAAATTTTATGAAATCTTGTGTTGTTGTAATGTATGAAAAGATGAGAATTCAAGAAAGTATGCATGTAGTATATGTAGCATGTTGGTTGTTGTTGAAGTGCCAAGAAATAAGTGAAAAAATTTATGGACGAATGTATATAGTATAGTGGCCGTGTGGTCCTTGTTTGGTGTAGGAGAAAATGAATCAATTCCATTTGGCATTTTGATTGTTATGTTGTTGTTGTAATGTAAGGAGATGGATGACAATGCATGAAAACATGCAAGAAGTGATTATGGTCGAAATAGGTAATTTGGTAAGTTAATGTAAATTGGTGTAATTTGACATTTTAGTTGTTGTTGTTATGGATCATGTGACGTAAACGAAGGTCGTGGTTAAAGCTTGCGTATGAATGATAATGAGATGTATGATTGTTGTGGAATTGGAAGGTTTCGGATAAGGTAAAATGTTGATTGAGTTGTTGAAAGATTACGTGAATTGAATTGAATAGAATTGAATTGAATTGAATATAAACGGAATGTTATGGTAAGATTGTTGGTATTGTTGTTGGTTTGGCCGAGTTGAATTCTCGGATTGCTGTTGATTAATGAATTGAACGAGTTAGATTCTCGGGGGTGGTATATTTACGGGGGAGATCTTTAAAATTTCGGCGGACCATAAGTGAATGTACTTGAAAGGTTAAGACAAGTATATGTTGATGAATCTAACGATAGTGTCGATCTTCTTGAATGTAGACTAACAAGTTGGACGAACAAGCGTAGCTAGTAAGGCGCGGTGCAGGTATGTTAAGGCTCGTCCCTTTTCCTTCTATGGCATGAATCATACGTTGCGATTTTATAAATGCTCCCTTAGCGTCCTTATTTTCAAAAGTTAGAAGTTATGATTTCAAAGCATGATTTTCCTTCCTAAAAGTTTATGAATGATTTCCAAAATATCCATTTTTCTCCAAAATCCAAGTTTTACGATTTTCGAAAGTTTTATGACCAAAACAACGACTATGATTTTAGGATGACCATGATGATGCTAGATATGAGGAAATGACTAGAACGAATATGTCAAGGATATGTACTTACCATGAATATGACGATATGAAATGTTAAGCTATTTTGGGATAATGACTATTTTAAAGGTTTCAAAGTATATGAAATGATATGTTATGACCATTTTATGATTTCCGAAATGTTATCCTTCGTTGATAGTCTCGCCTTATTATTAGTTCTTTCAAGGAAGAGATAAAGCGCCCATGATTATTCCATAATACAATCGGAGGTTACCGACCTTACGTCACTCCGATAGAGTTATAGCTCTCTTCGGGCTCCCCGCACGCTACGACATGATACATGTATAAGTATACGTATATGTATATGTATATGGGGAAGATGGGGAAAAGAGCGGCGCGCTATAGGCGCACCACGATCGGCCGGAGAATGATATGATATCGTCCGGACGCGGATGCCCGACGCGGATAAGTGGTTAAATGGATCGGGCCGACGCCTGCGCAATATGGTATGTTCTATTTTCTTTATATATGAAAAATGAGATGTTTTCAAGAAAGAATACGTACGTATATACAAATGGATCGGGCGCACGTTCCGCGGAATGTATATGGATCGGGGCACGTTCCGCAAAAGATATATGGATCGGGGTGCACGTTCCGCGCATTAAGCATGCATGATTCCGCCTTAAGAGGCACTCATACCTACATTTACACATGACATGCTCCATATGTACAAGATACTCTCTTACATGACATGCTCTACTTTTCATACCATGTTACCGTTCATGCCTTACATACTCGGACATTGCTCGTCTCGACCCCTCTTCTTCGGGGCGTTTCATGCCGCGCGTACACCCTGCATTTACAGAAGCCGTGCGCATGATGTCCCAATGGCAACTCCAATCATTCTGTCGTCGAGTCGATGTGCTGCTATGATGTCTTGTCCGAAGTTAGAGACTTTGCGAACATAGTCGTGGTTCGGAGTCAATACGTGCTATGATACAAGTTTTTGTACGATTCACATATTTTATTTGATTTAAAAGCAAAAAAAAGAAATTTTCAAGAATCCTATTATGTATACTTGGCTTAGAGATTCAAATTTTTTTTTTTTAGTACGTATTCGCTCGGCTCCGGTTACGGGGTCGGGTGCCCATCACACCCTAGTGAGATCGGGGGTGTGACAAAGTGGTATCGAGACAGTCGGTCTAAGGGATGTCGCAAAGTCGTGTCCCGATGAGAGTCACATTTATGGGTGTGTGTCGGCCACATTTATAAACGAGAGGCTGCGGGGCATCTAGGAATGGTTGACCTTCTTTCTGTCATAAGATCGTGCGATAGAGCCAAGTCATAGGAGATAAGATTCCTTATATTAATCGTCGATTCCTGTAGGCGCCCAGTATCGGCGGAAAAAAGGCGAGGAATGATATGGAAGTCACAAGAGGTGAGGCCGAATGGATATATTTGTTCGTCACGTGGAGTTGGGCGCCGGACGAGAAATAGTCATACATACGGGCGGAAGATAAAATCAGGAATTAAAAAGGGCAAAACGGTCATTATAGAAGAAAGGACGTATTACGAAAATGTCTCGGAAGTTGTAAGGTTTTGATTGGCTTCAGATCGAGTAGTAAAGGTCATGTAAGGAAGCGGACGCGAAAACATCGGCATTAAGACACCGAATTTCCGTGAAGTTTTTGGGTTAAGCGTGCTCAGGTGGGAGCAATTCTATGATGGGTGACCCCGGGAAGTTGGTAAGAAATTCTATATAGTGAGATATAAGAGACAAATGAGTAGTTGGAGTAACCTAAGGGAAACTAGAGCATATAAAATGGTTGTAGATTATAGGAAGATGCGTATGACAAGGCGAGACTAGATCAATGAAGAAACGAAAGTGCGGCACGGCTCGGGAATTAGGATAGGCTTGAATAGTGTTTGGAAGTACTTTATGGGTTAGTTGATGGTATATATATATATATATGCATATGATTTGTGTAGAATACTTTACATATGATTATATCGATAGATACGGGAGTCCCGAAGAACCGGCGCTACGGTAAGGAAGGTATTAGTCAAGTGAGGGAATCGAAGCCCAAGCAATAGCGGAGGTGGACGATATAAGTGCTACCGGAAAGAATTTGTCATTATTTCGTTATGGATTAAGGCTGGAGGGTCTAATATGTGATAGTGGAAAGGGAAGAGAGTGCGTTAGTGGAAAAAAAAGAGAACAAAGTGTCGAAAGAAAGTGAAAGGTAAGGACCTCGGTGAAGGAGGCTCCCGAGAGAAATTACCGCAAAGCGCGAGATTGTTTGGGGAAGGACTCAAAGTAGGCATGTGAAGAGGATAGAGTATGATAAAAAGAGACGGGGAAAGGAGGGTACAAGGCTTGAGGACCGATTTGGATAAGCAAGACTAAAGGAATAGTAACGAGAATAGGAAGAGATATGGATACACGGCTACAACACAAATATGCAGTTAAGGAAGGATTACGAACAAGCGAATTAAGGAAGTGAAAGGACGAATAGTGGATGGGAATGTGGACAAAAGGATGACATAGATGGAAGGCAACAGAAAGCTTAGGATAAGAAGTTTCTGGGATGTTAGGCATGGAGTTAGAAGAAAGATGAGAAACTAGGTATGAACGAAGACTTCATAGAAAGATTGTTGGTATAAGGAGCCCCTTAAAGGGGGGGAGACCATATTATATTAGACCTAAAAGGAATCGCAACACTATCAAGTACCAGAAGAGGAAATCCATTAGCTTGGAATCGGGGTACAAAAATATGTCGGTGTGTCGCAAAAAAAAAATACTTGGGAGAAAAGTAGAAGCGAAATAACAATGAGTATACTAAGAAATAGACTTGAGGGTAAAGGAATAGCCTACAGCCGCAATGGATTGTTAAGTAAAGATCGCGTACTCAATCATGGTCCCCGTTAAAGTGTGATGGTGAACAGTAACAGAAAGGAGATGGTCTGAGAAAGACAAGGGCAATGCGTTGGTCCGGTAAATTAGAAAACCCATGATATCGAACAAGGACTCATGAAAAGGTCGAGGAGTTCGATTATAAGAAAAACGGGCTAAAGGATAAAGAACGGGCATAAAGGAAAGAGAGCCTATAAAGGAACCCTCCCGAAATATTATGGCACCCATAAGGTTAGTTGAACATTCGAGGGACGAATGTTCTAATGAGGGGAGGATGTTATAGCCCGTATTTTGTACTTTTGGAGATTTTGAAGTCGTCGGGGAAAGTTAAGGGCGAGACCATTTTCAAAATTATTTTAGTGCATAAGTTGGTTATGAATACTATTTATGAATATTATTGGACGGAAATATTGAGAAAGGCTAGGGGAAAGAAGAGAAATTCGCAAAATGGGCCGTGAAAATAATGCGGAAGGTCAGGGACAAAATGGTAATATTGAGAAAAGTCGAGGGGTAAAACGGGAATTTCACATGAGTTTCATGAAAGTTCATGAAAGGGGCCATATTTGTATTTTAAGAAAATTCTAGGAAAGAAGAAAAGAATTAGTCATCTTTTGGTAAGTTTGAAGAAAATTCAAGAAAAGAAAAGAAAAGTCAAGAAAAAAGAAGAAAAATCTAGAAAAGGAAGAAGAAAGTTATGTGACCAAACTTGAGGGCTTAATTATAAATATGGAAAATTGGTGGAAGACATGTATATATATATATATGGGATGTCATCTTTTAATTCAAGAAATTAGAGAGAAAGAAAGAAAGAAAGAAAGAAAAAAAAAGAAGAAGAGAAGGGCCAATTCGGCCAAGAAGGAGGGAGAGAGAGAAGATCAAAAATCTTGCCAAAAAATTTTGTCTCATGGTATTTCTACTAATTCAAGGATGCTCTCCGACATGGTATAGTTGTTGAAGCAAGAGGATTACTCTTTGGTGCAAAACTCCAACCTTAGCTAAGTTGAGAAGTTGTGAAGGAAAGGTAAGAATTCATCTCCTTGTTATGTTATGAATGGTTTGGTATGTTGTAGTAAGTGGGAAAGAATGAAATTTATAAGAAAATATGGATGTTGAAGTTGTAGCCGTACATGGGGTGTGTATGTAAGTGATGGACTAATTTATTTAACATGTTGAATTTGTTGTATTGCGGGCTGTTTTGGAGGATTGAATTCATTTCATGTAGTGTGTTGCTTGTTGTGGTGATGCATTGAAAACATGAAAAATTTATGGAAAGAAATGAATAAATTTTATGAAATCTTGTGTTGTTGTAATGTATGAAAAGATGAGAATTCAAGAAAGTATGCATGTAGTATATGTAGCATGTTGGTTGTTGTTGAAGTGCCAAGAAATAAGTGAAAAAAATTCATGGACGAATGTATATAGTATAGTGGCCGTGTGGTCCTTGTTTGGTGTAGGAGAAAATGAATCAATTCCATTTGGCATTTTGATTGTTATGTTGTTGTTGTAATGTAAGGAGATGGATGACAATGCATGAAAACATGCAAGAAGTGATTATGGTCGAAATAGGTAATTTGGTAAGTTAATGTAAATTGGTGTAATTTGACATTTTAGTTGTTGTTGTTATGGATCATGTGATGTAAAACGAAGGTCGTGGTTAAAGCTTGCGTATGAATGATAATGAGATGTATGATTGTTGTGGAATTGGAAGGTTTCGGATAAGGTAAAATGTTGATTGAGTTGTTGAAAGATTACGTGAATTGAATTGAATAGAATAGAATAGAATTGAATTGAATATAAACGGAATGTTATTGGTAAGATTGTTGGTATTGTTGTTGGTTTGGCCGAGTTGAATTCTCGGATTGCTGTTGATTAATGAATTGGCCGAGTTAGATTCTCGGGGGTGGTATATTTATGGGGATAATCGAAATTTCGTGTATCATAAGTGAATGTACTTGAAAGGTTAAGACAAGTATATGTTGATGAATCTAACGATAGTGTCGATCTTCTTGAATGTAGACTAACAAGTTGGACGAACAAGCAGCTAGTAAGTAGCGCAGTATGTTAAGGCTCGTCCCTTTTCCTTAATGGCATGAATCATACGTTGCGATTTTATAAATGCTCCCTTAGCGTCCTTATTTTCAAAAGTTAGAAGTTATGATTTCAAAGCATGATTTTCCTTCCTAAAAGTTTATGAATGATTTCCAAAATATCCATTTTTCTCCAAAATCCAAGTTTTACGATTTTCGAAAGTTTTATGACCAAAACAACGACTATGATTTTAGGATGACCATGATGATGCTAGATATGAGGAAATGACTAGAACGAATATGTCAAGGATATGTTCTTACCATGAATATGACGATATGAAATGTTAAGCTATTTTGGGATAATGACTATTTTAAAGGTTTCAAAGTATATGAAATGATATGTTATGACCATTTTATGATTTCCCGAAATGTTATCCTTCATTGATAGTCTCGCCTTATTATTAGTTCTTTCAAGGTGAGATAAAGCGCCCATGATTATTCCATAATACAATCGGAGGTTACCGACCTTACGTCACTCGATAGAGTTATAGCTTTTCTTCGGGCTCCCAACGCATGCTACGACATGATACATGTATAAGTATACGTATATGTATATGTATATAGGGAAGATGGGGAAAGGGCGAGGCGCTATAGGCGCACGGCCACACGATCGGTTGGAGAATGATATGATATCGTCCCGGACGCGGATGCCGGACGGGATAAGTGGTTAAATGGATCGGAGCCGACGCCTCGCAATATGGTATGTTCTATTTTCTTTATATATGAAAATGAGATGTTTTCAAGAAAGAATACGTACATGTATATACAAATGGATCGGGCTGCACGTTCCGCGGCAATGTATATGGATCGGTACCGCACGTTCGCAAAGATAGTATATGGATCGGCTGCACGTTCATGCAGCATTAAGCATGCATGATTCCGCCTTCGAGCACTCATACCTACATGTTACCGTAATTTCATACATGACATGCTCCATATGTACAAAGATACTCTCTTACATGACATGCTCTACTTTTCATACCATGTTCTTTATCATGCCTTACATACTCGGACATTGCTCGTGTTGACCCCTCTTCTTCGGGGTCGTTTCATGCCGCGCGGGTACGCCTGCACATGAACGAAAGCCGGGGCGGATGATGTCCCCGGCGGGGTTAGCACTCCAATCATTACAGTGTCGTCGAGTCGATGTGCTATGCTATGATGTCTTGTCCGAAGTTAGAGACTTTGCATATAGTCGTGGGTTCGGAGTCAATCTGTGCTATGATACAAGTTTTGTACAGTTACATATTTTATTTGATTTAAAAGCAGCAAAGAAATTTTTCAGCAATCCTATTATGTATACTTGGCTTAGAGATTCAAAATTTTTTTTTAGTACGTAGTAAGAGCGATGTTCGCTCGCGGCTCCGGTTACGGGTCGGGTGCCCATCACACCCCAGTGAGATCGGGGTGACCTCAATAGCCTGCAAAAAACCTCTCCGTGTTTCCTAGTGGTCTATCTTAACTTGTTGGCAATTGGACACCGAGCGAGAAACTTCGCTATGTCCTTCATACCATCCCACCAATACACTTCCTTGATATCATGATACATCTTTGTTGTGCCCGGATGAATAGAATAGTGAGAATAGTGGGCTTCCCCTATAATCTGGCAACGAAGCCCTGTAACATTAGGAATATATAGTCTACCTCGATACCTGAGGACTCCATCCCCTGTCATAACAAAGAGTGTCTTTTCTTTTTGTGGAGCGGTATCCCAATAATGAACTAAAATAGGATTCTTGTACTAACGCTCCTTTATCTCAGCTACCAAAGATGACATCGCTATATCCTGGACAGTAACTCTTATATCACCTGAGTCTATCAATCGAACTCTAAGAAGGGCTAATTGACAAATTTCACTGGTTAGCTCTCTCTTCTCTAGCTGTAAATATGACAAACTACCCATGGACTTACGACTAAGAGCATCGGCTACTACATTGGCCTTCCCAGGATTGTACAGAATATCAACATCATAGCCTTTTAGCAACTCCTAGCCATCGGTAAGTTCAAGTACTTCTACTTAAAGATGAACTTATTATGGTCCTTATATCAACATGGACATCGTGTAAATTGTACCTCCATATATTCAAAGCATGGATCACTGCAGCTAATTTAAGATCATGAGTTGGATAATTCTCCTCGTGCTTCCTCAGCTGTCTAGAAACATAAGCAATAACCTTACCGTGTTGCATTAATACATAGCCTAACCCAATACTTGAAGCATCACAATATATCACATAGCTATCTGTTTCCTCTGGAAGAGTCAAGATGGGTGCTGAGGTTAACTTGTCCTTTAATATCTGAAAACTTTGCTCACATGCATCCGTCCACTGAAACTTAGCTGATTTTTTAGTCGGCCTTGGTTAGCGGGGCGAAAGAGAAGAAAATACGAACCTCCTATAATATCCTCGCCGTACCCAAGAAACTACGTATCTCCGGTGTCCCGGGCCTTGGCCAATTCCTCACTCAATCTCGAGTATCCACTTTGATGCCTTCATTTGAAATAATGTGACCAAGAAAGCCATAGAGTTCAAATTTTAACTCACACTTAGAAAACTTCACATACAACTCTCGTCTCGAAGAACTCTAAATACCGAAGATGAGCATGGTCAGCCTCCGGCGATGAATAAAGCAGAATATCATCTATAAATACAATCACAAATATATCTAGGAAGGGTCTGAATACATGATTCATCAAGTCCATGGATATAGCTGGAGCATTTGTTAATCCGAATGACATAACACGAAACTCATAAAAGGCCCATATCGAGTCTAATAGTCTGGGAATGTCTTCCTCTTTCACCCGAACCTGATGATACCCCGATCTTAAGTCTATCTTCCAAAAATATCTGACACCCTGCAGCTAATCAAATAAGTCATCAATCCTCGAAAGTGGCTACTTATTCTTTATAGTCACCTTATTCAATTGCCTATAATCAATACATATTCACAAAGAACCATCCTTCTTTCTTACAAACAATACCAGCCACGCATTTAATAAAGCCCTTATCAAGTAAATCCCTCAACTGCTCCTCAATTCTTTCAACTTTGTAGGTGCCATTCTATAATGAGGAATGGATATCGGCTGAGTATATGGTAATAGATCGGTAGTAAAATCAATCTCCTGCTCTAGCGGAATGCTTGGAAGCTTATCTAGAAACACCTCTGAGAACTAATTAACCACAGGAATAGACTGAAGGGTCGGCGACCCTGCATGTACATCCTGAACTCGAACCAGGTGATAAATATACCCTTTCCTGATCATCTTACTTGCCTTTAAGATAGGAAATAAACCTACTCCTCGGCAAAGCAGCATTATCTTTCCATTCTAAAACTAGCTCGTCTAGAAATTAGAATCAGACTACCTTCGTTCTACAATCAACATTAGCATAACAATAAGCCAACCAATCCATACCCATAATAGCATAAAAATCGATCATATCTCACTCAATCAAGTCTGCTATGGTATGGTGATTACAAGCTATAACTACACAACCTCGATATACTCATCTAGTCATGACAGGGTCACCAACTGGCGTAGACACCTCAAAAGGTTTAATCGACTGAGGCTCTATCCCAAACTTACCAAAGAACAAACGGAGTAACATATGACAATGTAGAACCTGGGTCAATCAATGCGTATACATCATAGGAGGAGACTGATAATATACCTTTAACAACATCAGGAGATGACTCACGATCCTGTCTACTAGCTAATGCATAAATACGGTTCTGAGGATCGCTCGAACTAGATGCTGCACCCCTTCCTCTACCACATCCTGTTGGTGTCTGAGAACTTTGCCTTGAAGGGCGCGCCGATAAAGAAAAACCAGCTACGGAATCTGTAGGCTGAACAATACCTACACTACCCCTTGATGGACACTCCCTCATCACATAGCCTGGTGGGCCATAAGCATAACAACCACTCGACCCCAATCGACACTGTCCAGCATGTAGTCTACCACACTGGGTGCACCGTGGCAAAGGTGGCCTCATTTTTCCTAACTCCTATCTATACCGAGAGCTTGAAGCTTTATAACTCTAGCCCACTCCGGAATAAAAAGGCCGATCAAATCTCTGACCTGAAAACTGCGGAGTTGCACTCGCCGCTGAATGGGATGGATACTGAAAATACTCCTATCTCTGTCCTCCTCTAAACTCACCAACAGCATTTAAAGATCTAGCTCTCTTACCATGGCCCTGGTCACGCTCACGTTCTGTCCTCCACAGATGCTTACGATCTTCCAGGTTCTGTACATATGCCTGTATCCGAGAAATATCCATGCCTGGCTGCAACGCAGCAGTCATACACTGGTTAATAAAATGTGGCCCTAAACTAACCATAAAAAGGTGAACTTGATCCTCCATCTCAGCTACCACAGCTGGAGCATATCTAGCTAATGAATCAAAGTGCACACTGTACTCCCGGACACTCATGCTACCCTGCTCAATATGCAAAAATCTATCTGCTCGAGCCTATCGTACTTCCGGCGATAAGTAATAGCGTATAAAGGCCTCTGAAAACTCTTGCCAAACAGCTGGAGGGGCATCCTCTCTCCTAGATAGCTCTCACGTCTGGTACCACTGAGCTGCAATATCATAGAGCCTATAAGAAGCCAACTCCACTGACTCAAACTCATTAGCATGCATGACCCTGAAAGTCCTCTGCATCATATCAATAAAGTCCTGGGGGTCCATACTCTGCCTCAGTCTGGAGAATTCTGGGGGATCTAAACTAAGAAAATTCTTGACCCTCGTACTAATAGCTTGGTCTACCTGATTAACGCCAAGTCCTAGACGCTGAGCACAGTGGCTACCAATCTAGTGAACAATTGTATAGCATTTCACATATCCTGACCCGGTGCATCTGGCTGAGGGACTGCAGGCACTGGGATAGGTAATGGAGCTGAGGCTGACACCCCTCCAAGCTGCTCTAGTACAGGCGGGGTATGCGAAGTCTGAGATGGGGTCTTACTTTTAGACTTGCCCCGGGCCTTGATAGTCCGCAGAGTACAACTAATAGCCTCTCCAGTCACTGTCTTGCCCTTCTGGGTAGCTGTAGCTTTCTTTCGAGGCATCATTGAAATCATAATAGATTATTAGAAGGCGAACTCTTATTACATGGCTCTATCGCATGATCTATGATAGAAATAATGACATCATCCTAAATGTCCTGTAGCCTCCTGTCTATAAGAGTGGTGCACAACAAACCCATAAACAAGACTCTACTAGACGCGGTCAGCAGACAACCCTAGGATAAAACTACTCTGATTCTACTTTTGTCACGATCCAAACCGATAAGTCATGATGAGTGCCTGACCCCTACTGACCAGACACCTTAATACCTGTAACTAAATCTCACTAAACAACAGGGTGGCCCATATATGACTTATAACTAAACTATAATGACCCCTATAAAAAACAACACCATGAACTCGGCATCAAGAACTCACAACCACCTGTATATATATACTGAAAATTACAGTGCAAGCTGACTAGGCTGCTACATGTGCTGTACAACAAAATAAGTGCCGAAAAGGCTACATATCACCCCAACTATGTACAACTGTCTACAAGCCTCTAATGGAATACAAAGCTATAAAAAGGATGGGACAGGGCCTCATCATACCCATATATATATCAAAAATAGACTGCAGCTCCGAACCAAGTGGAGCACACTGACTATTGCTGGGTGGAAGTCCTACTTTTGGCCGGGACCGCCTCGGCCTCTCCCCCGAACACGGGCATGAACGCGCTCTCCGTGCAAGGGAGTCGGACGAATAATGTACCGAGTATGTAAGGCATAAGAGCAACATATACATAAGAATCATGAAAGAAAGCTGAAACATGGAAGCTAATCCAAGGATCTGAATACATCGGTGTGATTGAACATCTGGAAGTACCTGTATAACTCTGTATAACTGAAAGTGCCTCTGAGGGCGTATGATGTGCATGCTTTCCTTAAAAAAATACCTATATCATAATATAACTGTTAGCGCTGTGGAACGTACAGCCCGATCCGTAATGTCAGTGCAGTGGAAAGTGCAACTCGATGCATAATGTTTGTGCTGTGGAACATACAGCCCGATCCATATACCATATCATCCCGCATTTAGGGAAATCTCATACGTATCCACTGCGGTGGTGTGCACATCTACGTGCCTGCCCGGCCGACTATAGCGCGGCACGGTGTAAGAAAATAGTTGTACATATATATATAAATGCATGAAAGACTCGTAAAAGGATACTTTGAACTCCTCGGGATATCATAAAGTCTCCCAGCAAAGATAAGAAGCTAGTATGTCAATATAATAGATCTCTGGAAGTTATTGATGTGAAACATATGGAATCAAGGTTACAATGAATCTTATACTATCTAGGGATAGAGTCTTTGGAACTCGCTCGTTTACTTCCTTTGTTCGTATCATAAGAATCATTCCAAATGAAAGAAAGGGATAGCCTTAACATACCTTATCCGCTCCTCTCTCTCTCTCTCTCTCTCTCTCTCTCTCTCTCTCTCTCTCTATATATATATATAAATACTTATGTCCCGAGCTTGAAAAATCTACACACAAGACCAAGTACGCTAACTATTAGACTAGAACGTGCTTATATTCCAACCTTTAAACTAGTTCATAACTTAACAGAAATTCAGGCAGCATTTCCTTTGTAAACTCCGTAACTTCACTTTTTCACACGGGTTAAGCGCGTAAAAAGGCTACTACAAACTCGTTGGTGCTCTTTTGGACTTTGTTTTTGAAAAGAGTCTCCACCTAATTTCTAGGAAATTAGGAAAGCCAGTTTTGAAGGGTTTATTCAAATACAGTGAAAAGACCTTCGTAATCCAGAGTTTTAAGTAAGGGTTCTGATGATCCCCTGGGGAAGGTGTTAGGCACCCCAGTCTTAGGGATCCATACTATACGGTTGACCTTCGAATTTCAGTGTATGAGTATTTGTTTAAACTGCTTATTTTTTGTGTTTATTTTCCCGTAAAAGAACTGTCATGCATATCCTATATTTTTGAAGAATATATCCCCTTTATTTATAGGGGTATCGTAGTTTCAGATTTATATCATCTAAGTATAAGTAGTTTCTTTTTATATATAAGGAATAAGTAAAAGTTTGTTAAAAAAAAAGTAAAGGAAATGTTATTTATGAGTAATTTATTTTATACTCATACACCGGGGCTCGGGTTGATTCGCATTGGTATGTTTCAGTTTTATCCAAAACTTTATATTACGTGCGGGTTCTTTAAATGTTTATAAAGGCATTTTACATTCGAACATGTATATCACGTCTGAAAATGTAAGCTAATTTTGGGTCAAATTTGGGCCAAAACAATGTTTCGTGCTAAAAAAACTCCATTTGTCTCTATGTTCCAGAAATGAGATTCATAACTTGGTAAAAAAATCTGTTTTTTGTTTAAGTTTTTGAAAACTGGTCCAATATTGTGCCAAAGATTGGTCATTTATGAAGTTGTATAGATGTTAAATCTGTCCATTTAAAGCTGATTTTAGAAATTAAGTTTGGAGTAGGAATTGAGTTAATTAACTCGTTTTCATGAAATAGCTTTACTATATAAAACGTCATTTGCTATTTAAACTCAGAAAATCAATAGTGATTTATTTTGAAAGCAGTTTTGAAAAGGTCTCATTTTTGATACTTAGTTGTAAGAAAAGATAGAAAAGAAAAAAGAAATTATGTTTGAGTCCGTGGTTTTCGAAAAATCACATACGGGGACCTAAAGTCGACTAAACGGCATAAGAACCGTTGTCCTAAGACGTCTAATTCCAATCATAAGGATTTTCCTCTATAATATAAGTTTGAATACACATTTTTTTACAAGTACATCAAGTTAGGAATAAGACAACAAATAAATATAACGAGACCGAATTAGGCTAGGGGCGTACCAAGCCCCTAGTTGGCCATTTTCACCCATGGCTAGGCCTTCTGTGCGCCTCGCTATCTTCTTTGTCTTCCCGGACTCTATTTGGAAATTATATTCTCACTTGGGCCTTAGGCCCAAGGGGTGGTTTTTTTGCATTTGTGACCCGAGCGGCCGTGTGGTAGGAGGAGGGGGAGGAGAGAAAAGAAAACACCGGTTAGTTTATAATCGCTGAACTTATCACTATGGTGAATGACTAAAGTTATAAATACACACGCATGTATATAAGATAAAGTACACACACACATACACATATATATAAGGCAATCCACACTTGATCCATACTTACCCCTTTGCCTGCTCGAATGACGCTCAAATTATCCTAAGACTTAGAATGGCATGGGGACTAGGTCTTAATCCCGTATTTTCGATGTCGCACAAGTTCCAAGGGGTTTCAAAGAACCCTAGGCATGGCTAACACTGAGAGATTAAGACCACGAATTACCACACTTGGCCTTAGATTTATTTGGGTCTTATGGAGAGAGGACAGAGAGAGCACAGAACCAGAAATGCTATGGACATACAAGTAACATGCTAGGCGTTGGTGCAATTCCAATAAGCAGCTAGGGAGCAATATATAAGTATATACACTGAAGCAAACCTTATAGAGAACCTTGATGTCACAAAATGGCACTTGACAAATCAAACACAATTTCTTTAAAGGGGCAAAGCCAAGCAGCACCAGCAGTTGCAAACAAAGGCAAAAGGGAAGAAAACACGCAGTTGCCAAGGACAAGCAAAACAAACCAAACAAAGACCATCTCATGAGAAGACTTAGAGTCTCAGCAAGAGCAGGTAACATTGAATAGTAAAAGAAAGTATAGGCAGTAGGTACATGTGATCAGAGGACAAACATGATGGGTGAAGGTGCACCTTAAAATTCAATGACAAACTTAACGCAAAGAGAAGCATCTCATATCCAGCAGATGTTAGCCAACCTCAACCAGCTAAGACAAATATAACTAGACTTAAGAAGGTATGTCAAGTATGCACACTAAAATGAAAAGAGGTATGTTTAAACTTATTCAGATGAGTATGAACATCAACCAGAATCTGTTACACCTCAGAAATTTCCTGTTAACGTACAGTAAATCGACTAACGAAGGGCATGACATATGCGATGTTTTGATATGTGAGAAATAGCATTCGATGACCCTAATGAAGATTTCAAAGACATTTAAGGTACGAAAAGAAACTTGTTAAGGAGGGCAAGTCATATGTTGTGTGTCGGACAAGAATTACGAGTATCGAGTTAATGACATTCTAATGATGCTTTGGAGAAGAATTATGACGTCCCTTAGATTGTTAATGAAGTGCTAAACAAGTGTTAAGAAGGTTCCATAAGGATCGGAGATCAACGAAGTGATGAGAATAAGATCAGTGAACTGATGGGTTATACGATTGATTATACGGTCCGTATAATATGATACGGTCCGTATAATGGACCACAGAACCATCACAGTGAAGGTCCCTCACTGGTGGGATTATACGGTCACTTATACGGACCGTATAATGGTCACAGAGAAGAGATGTTGAAGGGTCCATTTCACGGTCACTTATACGGACCGTATAAGTTTATACGGACCGTATAAATGTCCGTATAATTGCCCGATGGATCAGATTTTGAGTTATTAAAAAGGAAACCCAAGTTCATTAATTCATTTTATTTTCACTCCACTTCTCTCTAGAATCCTCTAGAACTCTCTGTACTCTTCATCCACAAGAAAATAAAGGAAATCAAGATCAATATCAAGAATTCAAGTGAATCAAGTGTATGAAATTCATCAAAGTTCATCCAAGCTAAGAAATTTCAAGGGAAGTGAACTAGGGTTTTGGGTGCTAGAAGAGTATTGCCACTCAAGGCTTGTTCCTACAATATCTAAGGTAAGATTTATGATCTTTTCATGTTGTTTAAGGTCTTGAGAAGTTGAAACACTTGGATTATAGAAGAATATAGAAAGTGGGTCATAAATGCAAGAATAGTGCCATTGTTGAGCCATAGTTTGGAAGGAATCATGAATATGAATATGTTGTGATTGTAAGTAGGTTATGAATGACATCTAGAACATGGAATAAGCATTGTATGTGAAAGAACGTAATAGTGAACTATGACCATGATTATGGAGGATTGAAGTGAAATTGTGAAATATGGGCAATGCAAGTGAATGATGATTGTTGTTTATGATATTGTGATTGTTGTTATGGATGTTTGGGAGTTGATATGTAATATGAGGAAAGTCGTATAAACAAAGGAAATGCTTTCCAATTTTCTCTAGCTTTAGTAAGCACGTCTTTGTAATTGCTTAGCTAATGTCGATGCGAATTCTCTTGAAGGTAAAGACGTGAGCATTAAAGGAGAACGAGCAAGCAATAGAATAGTTAAACGACAAAGGTATGTGAGGCTAGTCCTTTTTTTTTTTCTAAGGCATGAATCTTATAGCATAAATTTTCTCCTTCTTCATGAATCTCCTATCTTCAAGAAAACCAAGAGTCCTTATTCATGAATAGTCATATGAGATAAGAGATACACTATGAGTACGATAGTGATGATGATAAGCCAAAGTCTAAAGATTGTAGAGTCCATGATATGATGTTCCTATAGAGCTAAAGATGCTATATATAATCTATTGATGTTGTTCATTATATACACTTACCTTATATGCTAATTTCTTCAAGGTGAGGCAGAATTTGTATGAATGCTCCATAATGGAATCGGGGGTTCACGACCTTATGTCACCCCGATAAAGCATAGTTGTCCTTGAGTTTCCACGCATGTATTATGATGAGTATATTATGATGAGTATATTATGATGATATATATATATATATATATGATGATGTTACACCGCACCTATATGGCCGGTGCGGTCACCGCTAAGGTGGGCGGCGTATACACCATGGCCGGATGGCGTGGGCGTACACCACTAGTGGGCGGCATGAGATGGTACCCCAGATGCGGGAGGCCTGGACGTAGGCTAATGCTAATGATTATCACACCGTACCTATATGGTCGGGAAGCTATACACTTATGCATACATGATATGATGATGATTATGAAATAAGACATCATGCATTATTTCTTTATGATTCACAGTCACTTACACATTTCTCCTCATCTGATGCCTCCTCATTCCATTGATGTATTATTATTATTTATGCCTTACACACTCAGTACAATGTTCGTACTGACGTTCGTTTTCTTTGGACGCTGTGTTCATGCCTACAGGTAGACAGGGAGGCGATCTAGAGTCGTAGGAGCTATTAGCTGATTGAGAGCACCCCATTATTTCGGAGGTGTATATATATATATATATATATATATATATATATATATTCATGTTTTTGGGCATGACGGGATCCTGTCCCGTCACTATGTCCAGCACTCTAGTAGAGGCTCGTAGATACGCAGTTGTGGGCAGTATGGTCTCATGATTATATATATATATATATATATATATATATATATATATATATATATATATATATATATGTATATGTATATATATATATATATATTTTTTTGATAGCTGAAAGGGCTCATGTATATAAAGTGAACATGTTTCTAATGTTAATAGTTTTCTATGATTATGTGCATAAGGAGTATGAATGAAAGCAGTTGAATAATAGAATGGGTGGTGCTCGGTGGTTAGCCCGGGGTGCTCGTCATGGCCCTAATTGGGTCGTGACAGAAGTGGTATCAAAGCAGTTCAGTCCTAGAAAGTGTCCACGAGCCGTGTCTAGTAGAGTCTTGTTTATGGTGTGTTGCGCGCCACACTAATAAACAGGAGGCTACAGGGCATTTAGGAAAAATGACCATCTTTCTTCTTATGAGATCGTGCGATAGAGCTGTGTATAAGATTTTATCCTCCCTAAAAGTGTGCTATGATTTCAGAGATGCCGCCTAAGGGAAAAGCTAAAGCCGCCCAGGAGGGCAAGACTACGATGAAAAGGCGGGACGAAAGAGAGCCGCCAATGAATGTAGATGAGGGTGAATCACATAACGAGGCTCCATCTAATACTTCTTCTACCCAGCCTATTACAAAAGAACAAGAAGGGGCTTCAGCTCCAGCCCCTATGCCTCCAGTTCCTCCACCAGCTACTTCAGGTCAACAAGTGACCGAAGCCATTCATTTATTGACACAGTTGGTTGCCGCTCAAGCACAGTGGCAGAATGCGGGTCCAAGTGATCGGTCAGCTAGTACCAGAGCCCGTGACTTTATGAGTTTGAATCCTCCGGAGTTTTTTGGGTCAAAGCCGGATGAAGATCCGCAAGGCTTTATTGATGAGATGTTGAGGACATTAAAGATTATTCATGCCTCCGAGACTGAATCTGTGGAGTTGGCATCGTATAGACTCCGGGATGTGGCGGTCTTATGGTATAATAATTGGTTAGCGTCGAGAAGAGAGAATGCGCCTCCTCCCGTTTGGCAAGAATTTGTAGATGCTTTCATTCGCCATTATTTGCCACCCGAGGTCCGCCGAGCTAGAGCGGAGAGATTTCTAAATTTGAAACAAGGGAATATGAGTGCCCGGGAGTATAGCCTTCAATTTAATTCATTGGCTAGATATACCCCGACTATGGTGGCCGATATGGGAGATAGGGTGCATAGATTTGTGAGTGGCTTAGGGCCACATTTGTTCAAGGATTGTTTGACGGCTTCATTGCAAGATGGGATGGACATTTTCCGTATTCAAGCCCATGCCCAGAATCTAGAAGGACAACAACATCCGCAAAGAGGTGATCGTGATATTGATAGAGTGCAAAACAAGAGGGCCAGATCTATGGGCGCAGGTAGTGATTATAGAGGGGGATCAAGGCTGCCACATTCTAGACACTTAGGCCAGTCGGTGACCAGTGCACCTCCCCAATTTACTGGTAGGATATTTGATCGCTCCTTTCGTTCAGGACAGGGTCAGAGTTCGAGGGCCTCAGGTTCACAGTTTGGGGGAGATTATAGCCCGAGAGACCTCCAGTACCGCGATGCAGTCAGTGCGGTTGATTACATTCCGGACAGTGTCGCCAGGGTTCAGATGCTTGCTATTCCTGTGGCTAGGTTGGACACATGATGAGAGATTACTCGTCGATGAGCGGTAGAGTTGGGATTCGGCCACGGATCGGCGGGGGTTCATCTTCGATGCGCCCGGTGGGGCGACTTCCCGTATTCCGGGAGAAGCCGAGGTAGAGGTCGAGGGAGCATCTACTTCGGTGCCACTCGACTGTGCGCATATATGCTTTAGCCGGACGACAGGATCTTGAGTCCTCCCCAGATGTGGTTACAGGTACATTGTCCGTATTTTCCCATGATGTGTATGCATTGATAGATCCGGGTTCTACCCTATCCTATATTACTCCATATGTTGCTAATCGTATTAGGGTGAAACCCGAGCCAATTAAACCTTTTGAGGTATCTACTCCGGTTGGTGATCCCGTGATAGCTAGACAAGTGTACAAAGATTGTATAATTGTGATATATGACCGCCAAACTAAAGCTGATTTAGTTGAGTTGGAAATGCTAGATTTCGATGTAATTATGGGTATGGATTGGTTGGCCTCATGCTATGCTAATGTTGATTGCCGAATGAAATTGGTTCGATTTCAATTTCCGGGAGAGCCCGTACTTGAATGGAAGGGTAATACAGCATCTCCAAGAGGTAGGTTTATTTCCTACCTTAAGGCAAGAAAGATGATAGCTAAGGGCTATATTTATCATTTAGTCCGAGTTCATGACACCGAAGCAAAGTCGCCAACTTTCCAATCCGTTCCGGTAGTGAATGAATTTCCGGACATATTCCCAGATGAACTACCAGGTCTTCCTCCAGAAAGAGAAATTAATTTTTCTATTGATGTGTTGCCGGATACCAAGCCTATTTCCATTCCTCCTTATCGAATGGCTCCGGCAGAGTTGAAAGAGCTAAAGGCGCAGTTGAAAGATTTGCTCGAGAAAGGGTTTATTAGACCCAATTCATCACCGTGGGGAGCACCTGTCCTATTTGTAAGAAAGAAAGATGGCTCCCTACGAATGTGCATCGATTATAGGCAGTTGAATAAGGTGACAATAAAGAACAAATATCCTCTTCCAAGAATTGATGATTTATTTGATCAATTACAGGGCGCCAAGTGGTTTTCCAAAATAGACTTGAGGTCGGGTTATCATCAAGTGAGAGTTAGAGAAGAAGATATTCCCAAGACAGCTTTCAGAACGAGATATGGCCATTATGAATTTCGGGTGATGTCATTTGGGCTAACTAATGCCCCGGCAGTGTTCATGAATTTAATGAATAATATATTCAGGCCTCTCTTGGATCTATTTGTAATAGTATTCATTGATGATATTTTGGTGTACTCTTGCACAAAATCAGAACATGCTGATCATTTACGTATTATTCTTGAAATTCTTTGAACTCGAGAATTATATGCTAAATTTTCAAAGTGCGAGTTTTGGCTAAATTCTGTGACATTCTTGGGTCATGTTATTTCAGATGATGGCATTCGAGTTGACACTCAAAAAACTGAAGCTGTGAAGACTTGGCCAAGGCCTACGACGCCTGCAGAAGTTCGTAGTTTTACGGGATTGACGGTGTTATTATAGAAGGCTCGTAAAGGCTTTTCATCTATTTCAGCCCCATTGACGAAGTTGACCCAAAAGTCAGCTAAATTTTAGTGGAATGATGCTTGTGAGCGTAGTTTCCAAGAATTGAAGGACAAATTAACTTCAACTCCAGTTTTAACACTTCCAGAAGGGCCAGATGGTTATGTGGTGTATTGTGATGCTTCTAGCATTGGGTTAGGGTGTGTATTGATGCAGCATGGTAAAGTCATCGCTTATGCTTCAAGACAGCTGCGAAAACATGAAAAGAACTACCCAACTCATGACCTCGAATTGGCTGCAGTTATTCATGTATTAAAGATGTGGAGGCATTACTTGTATGGTGTGCATGTGGATATCTATACAGATCACAAGAGTCTTCAATACATTTTCAAACAGAAGAAGTTGAATCTGCAGCAGCGGCGGTGGTTAGAATTATTGAAAGATTATGATGTGAATATTTTATACCATCCCGGAAAGGCAAATGTAGTAGCTGACGCGCTTAGCCGCCGATCAATGGGCAGCCTATGTGAAGTTCCTTCGGGGAAGAAAGAATTGTTTCATGAGCTCCACCAGCTAGCTAATCTTGGAGTACGTCTAATTGATTCTGGTGGTGCAGGAGTCAGTGTTAATAATCTCACAGTTTCGTCCTTGGATAAGGAAGTGAAAGAGCGACAGTATGAAGATCCTCAATTGAACCACTATAGAGATAAATGTCATGCAAAAGAGGAGTCTCCATTTGAACTTCTATGGATGGGATTTTTAGATACCGAGGCAGACTATGTGTGCCAAATGTTGCAGAATTGCGTCGTCGGATTCTAGAAGAAGCTCATTATTCTCGATACTCTATTCATCCAGGAGCGACAAATATGTATCATGATCTTAAGATGATATATTGGTGGGATGGCATGAAAAGAGACATAAGCGAATTTGTATGGCTCAATGCCCAAATTGCCGGCCAAGTAAAGATCGAACATCAAAAGCCAGGAGGATTATTGCAAGCAATGGAAATTCCTACTTGGAAATGGGAAGTAATCAATGTGGATTTCATTGTGGGGTTACCTCGTTCTAGAAGTAAGTATGATTCCATATGGGTGATCGTGGACAGACTCACGAAAGCAGCTCATTTTCTTCGTCGACCACATACTCGGTAAGATATGCAAGGTTGTATCTCAAGGAGATTGTGAGGCTTCATGGTGTTCCGATATCCATTATCACAGATAGAGGAGCGCAATTTATAGCTAAGTTCTCGAAATCCTTCCAAGAAGGTTTGGGTACTCAAGTAAGGCTCAGCACGGCATTTCATCCGTAAACTGATGGGCAGGCCGAACGTACTATTTAGACCTTGGAGGATATGTTAAGAGCATGTGTTCTGGATTTCGGGGGTAGTTGGGATGACCACTTACCTCTAATTGAGTTTGCATACAATAATAACTACCATTCTAGTATTCAAATGGCTCCGTATGAAGTTTTATATGGAAGGAAGTGCAGGTCTCCAATTGGATGGTTTTTGATAGGGGAAGTACAGCTAATAGGCCCTGAGTTGATTTAACAAGCCGTAGAAAAAGTCAAGGTGATCCGAGACCGACTGTTAACAGCCCAAAGTTGCCAAAAATCTTATACGGACAACAGCCGACGAGACTTAGAATTTCAAGTTGATGATTGGGTGTTTTTAAAGGTGTCGCCAATGAAAGGGGTGATGAGATTTGGCAAGAAAGGAAAATTGAGTCCTCGATATATCGGACCCTATAAGATCATCCGCAAGGTGGGTCAAGTAGCTTATGAATTGGACTTACCTCCAGAACTTGAATTAGTCCATCCAGTTTTCCATGTCTCAATGCTCCGTAAGTGCGTTGGAGATCCTACAAGGATTGTTCCAATAGATGATGTACAGGTGACAGAAAAGCTAGTTTATGAAGAAGTGCCCATTGCCATATTAGATAGGCAAGTACGGAGGCTTAGAAACAAGGAAGTAGCTTCAGTCAAAGTCTTGTGGCAAAATAACAATCTTGAAGAGATGACTTGGGAAGCAGAAGAGAAGATGAAATCCACATACCCGCATTTGTTTCAGCCCCCGGAAGAGATCTATGATGAGACATCGAGATTTTGAGGTATGTATGCTTTTCTTTTATGCACATGGGCCGTGTGTGGCCAACTTATATTGCTATTGTGTTATGGCCCTGTGAGGCATGTTATTATGGGCTGTTGTGACAGGATGGTAGTGCCATATTACAGGGAAAACTCTAGTGAAATTTTTATAGAATCCCCGATAACTTAACATTCGAGGACGAATGTTCCAAAAGGGGGGAAGAATGTTACACCTCGGAAATTTCCTGTTAACGTATAGTAAATCGACTAACAAAGGCCATGACATATGCGATGTTTTGATAAGTGAGAAATAGCATTCGATGACCCTAATCGAGATTTCAAAGACATTTAAGGTAAGGAAAGAAAGTTGTTAAGGAAGGCGAGTCATATGTTGTGTGTCGGACAAGAATTACGAGTATCGAGTTAATGACGTTCTAATGATGCTTTGGAGAAGAATTATGACGTCCCTTAGATTGTTAATGAAGTGCTAAACAAGTGTTAAGAAGGTTCCATAAGGATCGGAGATCAAACGAAGTGACGAGAATAAGATCAGTGAACGGATGGGTTATACGGTCGATTATACGGTCCGTATAATGTGATACGGTCCCATCACAATGGACCGGTCCCATCACGGATGAAGGTCCCTCACGGTCATTATACGGACCGTATAAATTTATATGGACCGTATAATGGTCACAGAAAAGAGATATTGAAGGGTCCATTTCACAGTCACTTATACGGACCGTATAAGTTTATACGGACCGTATAAGTGTCCGTATAATTGCCCGACGGATCAAATTTTGAGTTATTAAAAAGGAGACCCAAGTTCATTAATTCATTTTATTTTCACTCCACTTCTCTCTAGAATCCTCTAGAACTCTCTGTACTCTTCATCCACAAGAAAATAAAGGAAATCAAGATCAATATCAAGAATTCAAGTGAATCAAGTGTATGAAATTCATCAAAGTTCATCCAAGCTAAGAAATTTCAAGAGAAGTGAACTAGGGTTTTGGGCGCTAGAAGAGTATTTCCACTCAAGGCTTGTTCCTACAATATCTAAGGTAAGATTTATAATCTTTTCATGCTGTTTAAGGTCTTGAGAAGTTGAAACACTTGGATTATAGAAGAATATAGAAAGTATCATAAATGCAAGAATAGTGCCATTGTTGAGCCATAGTTTGGAAGGAATCATGAATATGAATATGTTGTGATTGTAAGTAGGTTATGAATGACATCTAGAACATGGAATAAGCATTGTATGTGAAAGAACGTCATAGTGAACTATGACCATGATTATGGAGGATTGAAGTGAAATTGTGAAATATGGGCAATGCAAGTGAATGATGATAGTTGTTTATGATATTGTGATTGTTGTTATGGATGTTTGGGAGTTGATATGTAATATGAGGAAAGTCATATAAGCAAAGGAAATGCTGCCCAATTTTCTCTAGCTTTAGTAAGCACGTCTTTGTAATTGCTTAGCTAATGTCGATGCGAATTCTCTTGAAGGTAAAGACGTGAGCATTAAAGGAGAACGAGCAAGCAATAGCATAGTTAAATGACAAAGGTATGTGAGGCTAGTCCTTTTTTTTCTAAGGCATAAATCTTATAGCATAAATTTTCTCCTTCTTCATGAATCTCCTATCTTCAAGAAAACCAAGAGTCCTTATTCATGAATAGTCATATGAGATAAGAGATACACTATGAGTATGATAGTGATGATGATAAGCCAAAGTCTAAAGATTCTAGAGTCCATGATATGATGTTCCTATAGAGCTAAAGATGCTATCTATAATCTATTGATGTTGTTCATTATATACACTCACCTTATATGCTAATTTCTTCAAGGTGAGGCAGAATGTGTATGAATGCTCCATAATGGAATCGGGGGTTCACGACCTTATGTCACCCCGATAAAGCATAGTTGTCCTTGAGTTTCCACGCATGCAATATGATGAGTATATTATGATGAGTACATTATGATGAGTATGCTATGATGATGATGTTACACCGCGCCTATATGGCTTCGCAACACCGCTAAGGCGGTAACAGATACACCATGGCCGCATGGCATGGGCGCACACTACTAGTGGGCAGCATGAGATGGTACCTCGGACACGGGAGGCCTAGACGCAGGCTAATGCTAATGATTATCATACCGTACCTATATGGTCGGGAAGCTATACACTTATGCATACATGATATGATGATGATTATGAAGTAAGACAACATGCATTATTTCTTTATGATTCACAGTCACTTAAACATTACTCCTCATCTGATGCCTCCTCATTCCATTGATGTATTGTTATTGTTTATGCCTTACATACTCAGTACAATGTTCGTACTGACGTCCGTTTTCTTTGGACGCCGTGTTCATGCCCACAGGTAGACATGGAGGCGATCCAGACTTGTAGAAGCTATTAGCTGATTGAGAGCACCCCATTATTCCGGAGGTCCCATTGACTTATTTTTTTGATCTATATATATATATATATATATATATATATATATATATATATATATATTCATGTTTTTGGGAATGACGGGGTCCTCGTCAAATGTATACGTCATATATATATATATATATATATATATATATATATATATATATATATATATACACGATATATACATGTATATACACGTATATACATGTATATACACGTGTATATACATGTATATACACGTCATAATGTATATACGTATATATACATATATATATATATATATATATATATATATATATATATATATACATGTATATATATATATATATACATGTATATACATGTGTATATACATGTATATACATTTATATACATGTATATATACATGTATATACATATATATATATATATATGTATATATATATATATATATTTGATAGCCGAAAGGGCTCATGTATATAAAGTGAACATGTTTCTAATGTTAATAGTTTTCTATGATTATGTGCATAAGGAGTATGAATGAAAGCAGATGAATAATAGAATGAGTGGTGCTCGGTGGTTAGCCCCGGATGCCCGTCATGGCCCTAGTCGGGTCATGACAGAATCACAGACTCAAACAAATTGAAAAGTGTCGAATGAGTACTATAGGGTGATAGCTATGTCATGGCATCTAATAGATGGGCAAAGGCAAATCAGGTTGACAACAAACTCAAGACATCAATGTAGAGCTAAAAGGAGTGTGATTTCACACAGTAAGGATGCAGAGGTGAACACACTCATGTAGGCAATACTTTCCAGTCACAGGGTGCATGGCCAAGTGTAGGTAACAATACTAAGCAAGATGATATGCCGTGGAGGCCATGTGATTACACAAAAGAAGCATACAGAGTGTTTCAACTAGGATGAGAAGCAGGAGAGGAGAAACACACAAGAAAACAAGTGAAAAGGAGCAGGAGTGTCATGGAAAAGTCAGAAGGAAACAGTAGCATGGGTATGCAGCTCATGGCCATAAGGGTAAAAGAAGACAAAGGCAAGAATACAAGTGAAGCTAGTAGACAGAAAACAGATGCAGGGCCTGGAGGAAGGGTCTGGAGGTCATGAATCACACACACAGATACAACAGCTAAGACAAGGTCAAAGCATGATCATAAAAAAAAAAATGGTTTCACCCCACAGGTGCAAATAAGGACAGGGTCAATGGCAATGTCACATAGGTATGGGGTAAGTACACACAAGGCTGGGAACTTAAAATGAATCACAACAGTTTGGTCCTAGCTCTATGCCATGGGAGGGAGACAAGAAAAAGTATAAGCAAAGAAACAACACACAGTCGTAGACAAATGGGGTTCAAACAATATTTCAGACAACAAGATAAAACAAAGCAAATGTGTGCCATCTAGTCCTAGTGTGATCTAAAGAAATGCAGGAGTAATACTAAGTCAAGGTCCCATGAATGGCCAAAGATGAGAGGTACATTAGGTCACAGACTGGGTTAGCCACTTCATCATTATACTCTGGCTGGAATTTGCAACTTAGGAAACAACTTACAGTAAAAGAAAAAGAGTTCAAATAAACTTGTCACCCAGTAAAAAAATAAGCAAACAAAATCTGAGGAAGGTTAGGGATGGATTTAGGACAGACAAGAAGGACCACCAAAAAAAAAAAAAAACTTGACAAAGAGGAAAAGAATAGACAACATCCTAAAGTTAAGTGGTCTAAGCCCCCCCCCCCCCCCCCCCCCCCCAACTTGATGCCCCTCCAAAAAATGGGTGACTTTGGCTACACAACTTGTGGAAATTGAGCAAGAATGCCAAGAACAGCATAGCAAAAAAGACAGAACCAACAGGGGCAACAAAGGCCATAGCATCACATAGACATGAAGAAGATCAACTGAAACCACAGGACACTCACCAAAGCATTTCCTTAGTGATTAAGCACATAGGTGTAAGGTAGAAAAAGAAAACAAACTCCACTCAGACCTAGGCAGAGAAATATGTGAACCTCTTTTGGTATTTTGTGTAAAATAAATGCCAGGGTTCAAAGTTTAAAACATCATTTTTTGCAACCATGACACCAGGGCAGTTAAAGCACAATACTAGTGTTATAAAAATTACAAGCCACAGTCTACTGTCTAGAAAAGAAAAAGTACAAAGGACCTAGTGATACAAATATTAGCATATAGACTGACCCTTTTCCATTTTTTAGTTAGCCAATGTTAACCTAAAACAGCTTCATCATAAAACAGGTTTTTGGAGAAAAGAAGAAATGATATAGGACTCACATTTTTATTACTTAGTTCCTGATTAATCAAGCAAACACTCAAAAGCACATTAGTAGAAGGTAGTAAAATGACATACTTATGTTGACATTTACATTGACTCCATTAAGCCACTTTTGATAACTATGTGAATAAATTAGGATAGCAAACTAGACCCATTGCAGGTCCATTTAGTAAGGCAACTATAGTGAGTGAACCAACAACAGAAACCATTCTAGACTTAAACCTTCCCACAATCACTCCTTACCCAATTTTCATACCCATTTGATTGGTGAGCTAACACACCAAACCCACTCACCAATCTTTTTAACTGAAAAACTAACTCTACTTGTTTTTAACGAACAATAAGTTGACAGCTTAATACCTATCATGTTTTGACTAAACACTCTTATTACAATCATTCAAATTAGGAAGTAACTAGCAAACATGAACTTTAGGTAATATCTAGACTAAGTGATTCACAACAACTAGTTTGAATCAGTAGGGACCAAAGGAGATTAAACTATATCACCCTTTATTTTAAACTCATACTTCCTCATCTAAGTAAGCAAGGAAATCACAATTGACACTTATCACAAAAGCACCTCACCAGAACCATTAAAAAGACCAACAAGTCAGTAAAAATGAGACTAAGGGGTTTATTAGTAACTTACTATAATTATTGGAGTGAAACAGCAAGATACATGGACAAGATCAGTGTACAAGATAACATTCAATTAAGTTACTCACCCCACACACAAACTAGACAATAGGTTTTAACAAGATTTAACAAGGTTGTTTCTGAACCAAGTAACTATCAAAATAAGTAAGAACCTACAGATAATTAACAAATCGACATTTTACTAAACGACCACCACAAAAGTAGACAAGAATCACTAGGTTAATCAAATAATTACCATGAAAATAATCAAGAAACCAACATCAATTACCAAATTAACATTTAACTAAGTAACCATTATAAAAATAAGCGAGAAATTAGCAAAAATCAAAAAATAAGATAGAGGGTTACCTTTTTTAGACGCAGCCAAGACCAAGAACGGATTTGAAGGAAAAATCCTCCTCAAACTTGAACCACAATACCAGAAAACAAAGCAAGAAAATAAATTCTAGCAACTGAAGGGTTTCAAATCTAAGTTCAAAACACCAAAAATTATACTAGGCAGTTTATGGTTTTGAAATTAGATCTTAATTTCAAAACTCAATTTTTGCCTCTCTTTTTACCAACCTCATTTTCGTGAATTGGGGGGGAGGGGGGTGGTTCTGTTACACCCCGAAAATTTCATGTCGTTGTGTCGTAAGTAGACTAACGCGAGCTTAAGATAAATATCAAGCTCTTATGACTATAAGAAGGGTACTTGGTAATTTTAGAGTGCATACGATAAGATCTTGAAGCTATATGGATTGGTGAAATAAAGTTTGATAAGGCAAAGTGAAGTATAATTGGTGTTTAGGAAAGGTTTTGCAAACTATTGAGCCCAAGAGTGATTAGTAAAGTCTTGGGTAGAAGTTATAAGGATACTTAGGTGGTTAATGAAGTGTTAAACAACTGTTAAGAAGGTTCCATAAGGATTGGAGATCAAATGAATCGACGAGAACAAGTTCGGGAAGAAGGTGGATTATACTACAATTTATACGGTCCGTATAATGGTCCGTATAAGAGTTACAGTGAAGGGCCATACTGATGGAGTTATACGGTCACTTATACAGACCGTATAATATTATACGGACCGTATAAGGGTCCGTATAATCCCATCGGGCTGAGTTAATTTCCAAGTATAAATATAAGTCCCACTTTCTAATTTCCCATTTTCTCATCTTCTCCACTTCTCTCAAGACCTCTAAAAGGTTCCATGCATTTCACTAACATAAATTTAAGGTGAATCAAAGATCAAACACCAATAATTAGTGGAATCAAGTGCAAGGATGCTAACTAGGGTTCATGGAAGCTAGAAATTTCCTTGGAAATGAAGCTAGGGTTTTCTCCAAGTGAAGTGTTTCCATCCAAAGTCCGTTCCTACATAATCAAAGGTGAGTTTTATGTTCATTTCATGTTATTAAGGGTATTGAATGGTTGAAAGACTTGGATTATGGAAGAAAGTAGAGTATGAAGTTCAAATAAGGAAATAATGGTATTCTTGAATGGTAGCTTGACTTGAATCATAGTTCTTGATACGTCATGAGTATAACCTTGCTACGAATGATATTAAAGATGTTGTAGAGGCAATATATGTGAATGAATATGATGTTGTGTCATAATTATGGTTATGGATGACTTTGAAAGAGGATTTTGGGAATTGAATAATGTCTAGCTTGATGAAGTTGTTAATTATGATATTGTGGGTGTTGTTATTGAAGTTTGGGAGTTGTTTATTATTTGGAGGAAGTTGTTGGAGCAAAGGAAGTGTTTCCCAATTTTCGTTAGCTTTTAGTCACTTTAACTTAAGCTTAAGTATGATTCCGATTATCTAATCTTAGTACGAATTCCCTTGAATGTAGAGTTGTAAGCTTGGAAGGAGGATGCTTAGTCGTTAAGGAAACATAAAGGTATGTAAGGCTAATCCCCTCTTCTTTCTAAGGCATGACTCTTACAACATGATTTACCCTACCTTTTCCATGACTTTCTTACATCCCGAAAGTTACAAGTCTATGATTATTTCTCTTGGGATAAAGATAGAGATGCATTATGGTAATGATAATAATAATAATGATCTTATGTTAGAGATTCTAAAGCTTATGAAGGATGCTAGTATGGGATTAATGATCTTGATGCATGATTTCCTTGATTGTTATTCATTATTGATAGTCTCACCTCATAATGCTAGTTCCTTCAAGGCGAGGCATGATGATTATGATGGTTCCATAAGACAATCGGAGGCTACCGACCTTACGTCACTCCGATAGAGTTACAACTTTTACTTGAACTCTTATACATGCTTCATGTTAAGTGTATAATGATTGATTACACCATGCCTAGATGGCTAGGCGGCACCGCTAAGGCGGGCAGCTTATTACACCGTGTCTATATAGCATGAGTAGCACCGCTAAGGCGGGCGGCTTATGGATAATGATGACAGCACCACTAGTGGGCGGCGTGAAATGATTACCCCGGACGTGGGCTACTGATGTTATTGGTTCAGACAGTGTATGTATATATGTGTGATTTGTATTAAAGGTAAAAGTGAGCATACATGATTTCGCCTCAAGAGGTAAGCAGTCACAGTTATCCTTTCTTCTTAAACAGTCACAGTTATCCTTTCTTCTCATGCTTTTTATACTTCCTCATTATGTTTTCATATATGCCTTACATGCTTAGTACATTGTCGTACTGACGTCCTTTCTTTTATGGATGCTGTGTTCATGCCCACAGGTAGACAGGGAGACGGTGCAGATTCATAGGAGGCTATCAGCAGCTATACAGGAGCACTCCACTACTTCGGAGGTGCCATTTATTGATATATTCTTTTGTGTACATATTTGGGTATGACGGGGTCCTGTCCTGTCTTTATGTCTCAGTACTCCAGTAGAGGCTCGTAGATGCGTATGTGTGGGTAGTAGACGTCTCACGAATACACTAGTGTATATTTGTATATCATTTTGGTAGCCTCGTGTGATGTATATATATATATATATATATATATATATATATATGTTTTGTAGGGTAGCTCCGGGTACCCGTCATGGCCCTAGTCGAGTCGTGACAAAAGTGATATCAGAGCAGTTCCGTCCTAGGGTGTGTCTACGAGCTGTGTCCAGCAGAGTCTCATTTATGGGTGTGAAGCGCGCCATACTTATAAACAAGAGGCTGCGGGGCACTTAGGAATAATGATCGTCTTTCTTCTTCATGGATCGTGAAGGAGGGTTGCAATTATGGCCAATCTTTGTAATTAATTGCATAAATATCCTTGCAATTAACTATTTGCAAATGTAGCCTTATTTTGGTATTTAATTTAACCAATTAAGACTGCTTTGCGTTAACGTCCTTAATTAATCTGCTCATGGCTTAGACATTTCAATTAAGGTCATTCGGAGTTCAGAATTTGCAAAACTAACTCCAGCTGTATTGAACCATGAATTGGTTAATTGTGAGGTGGTCATTTATGCAAAATAACAACAATTAGGCTACAAAAATCATAATTTTAAACAATTTTTCCAAAATTGGCACAAACATGCATATATAGTAATAATTCAAAGCTTGAGGGGTAAAAGTGGTAAATTCTTTTAATTACTCAAATTGCTTGGATGTAAAATAAATAAATTGCCTTTTATCTAATTTTCTTGATTTTGCTGAATTAAATGAACAATTGTTTGAAATTATTCTGTTACTGGTGAATTATACAAAATACTGTAAAATGCTGTGAAAATGCGAATAAATTTCTGAATAATTAATAAAGCCTTGAAGGTTCCCTTATTAATTTATAGAAGTAAAGCATTGGCCTGAATAATTATGCAAAAATCATTCAGGTCCTCTGTGAGCGTGCAAATTATTTTATTTATTATCCAAGGACTCTGAGTAGTCAAAATAAATTATGGGAGGTCAAAAATCAGGTGTCAACAAACTCAACAATCTCTCAAATTCCAATTCAACCCAAACATCAACAACAATACCAACAACAACAATAAAAATACTTGCATATCAAAATATAATCAAATCCATTCCAAAATATCTCCCAAAATAGCCCCTAATCCTATCTTTAACCTCAATCAACTTATCGCTTCATAACTATATGTCCTTCACTTTAAAACATTAAAACTCCTGGTAATCAATCCAATAAAAAAGGTAAGAATCATATACATACCTTGAAGGAACTAGAATTCCAAAAATCAAACTTCACTCAACAACTTCAATAAAACCCTAGGAACAACTTTCCCTTCAATAGCTCGGGCTCACGGGGCTCGAATCTTGCTAAAACTTCACTAATATGTTGGGAGGAATATATTAGGGTTTGCACATGATTTGGGGAGTATAAAATGAAGAGTAAAACGTGAGGTTGCTATATATATATATATAGTGGGACAAAAGTTCCAGCACCTCCAAGTTGACGAGCAGGGTTGACGGCTCGTCAACACGTCGACGGCCATGACGTGCACCATCCTTCTGCCACATGAGATTCAGGGGCCTCGGTATGTTGATGGCGTGAAAGGACACCACATCGACATGTCGACGGGCCATCCCTTTGCACTGTCAAAGTGCACTATTCCATGGTTCCCTGAGTTGCTCCGATTCGTTTTGATTCAATTCATTTAACTTCTAATCCTATCGTATTGTAAGGAACATATACTTGTGCTTCAGTATACGTGAGGTAAGGTACTTAATATCTCATAAGCTTGGGTACGAATCTCCGTACTAAAGGTATACACAACTAGGAGGCCATAGACTTTCTTATGACGAAAACGAGAGACGTAACAATATCATCTTTACTCCAACCATGTACCATATTCAATCCAGCCTCTATGGACCATTTCTAATGTCTCATCAACTGTATATCAACAATTTCATGAAATGTATGACATGGATATGCGTACACCATGCAAATGCATAATATCAATTCAATATCAAGAATAGTTCCTTTTTCATGATTTATACAAAATATCGAGTGATGAATGCATAATGAATCAATCATCACAAGTATAAGTCAAACATGGTTATCATGAGCCCACATAATCAATAACCATACCAAACCAGTAGATTTATCACTAACACCGATGCTCGTAGGCTCAACATACATTCCCCATCACAAGGACTTGCCTTTATTACATTAATTATCCATACAAATACATTGGTAGCCGCACAAGTACTCATCATCTCACGAGTATGGGGCCCCTCATTTCCGCATTACGCCCCTTAATTATATTAACCAACTCAAAACACTACATAAAGGGTCTAGTAAGTCTCATCTTACCTGAATCCAGAGCCGAAGAGTCACTCCGCGGCCTTCCACTTCATTTGAGCTCCCGGACGAGCCTAATCCTAAGGTTGAATCTTGAAGAAAGCACTTGAAATCACTCAAATCTGAGCTCTCTAGCTCCTAAAATTGATTTACAAAGAATGTGGTTTGATGTAGGAATATATTTCTATCCAGGTCTGTTAGCCTTCGCCATCGCAAGATCCGACTAGTGACGTGGTCTAGCCCGGCCCAACCAATCGCTATTGCGACAAGTCCATCGCGAACGCGATAAGCCAGCTCTACCCGACCCCACCCCTTTCTCTTATACGCGAATACGAGCACCAGCTTGGAATCGCGACCCTCTAGTCCCCACACAATCGCGTTGGAGAAAACCGAATAGTTGAAACTAGAAAAATCTGGTATCTTCCGATTTTAGATCAAACACCCGAAACTCATATGGAATCCCCAGACGCAAACCAAATATGCATTTAAGTCATAAGACACGCTACGAACCTGCTCGCGCACTGGGAATTCCCAAAAGAGGTTGTCTTGAGCCTGTGTTAACCAAGGTCAACTCCAATTTTTCAAAATACTAGATTCTCATCCAACGACCTGAATCACACCAGAATGCTTTAGGACCCGAACCAATAGTCCGACTATGTAAAAAATCATGTTCCGGACCTAATGGAATCGACAAAACTCTTATGATGAATCATTTACCTCTGATGTTGACTTTGGTCAAACATCTTGATTTCTTTAACTTAGAAGTTTCCAATTTCACCAAAACCATCTGTCACAACCCCCCCCCCCTTTATTTTTACTGAAATAAATTTGTTAAGTTTTAATTTTATTTAAAAGCATTTTTCCACTTAAAGTGACATTTTGAAAAGGGATTATTTATTTGTTACAGAGTCGTCACTTGGAATTGAGTTTTGGCGTTCCTAGTCACCTTATTGAATCCCTAATCTAAAGAAAAGTTGACTCTTTAATTATTGATCTGCGAAAACAACAAATTCGGGTTAAGGAATTCTGTTGACCGGGGGGAAGGTGTGAGGCACCCTCGAGTCTCGTGCTAGAAGCCGTGGTTCTAGTACGGTCGCTTTATCAACTTATATTTGGCTTAAATTATTTTTTAGGATACATTATGCTTATGAGCGTACGACTACTTATTTTCCGCCTTCTTTGATATGTTTAAAACTTGTTCAAAACTGTAATATTTTTATTAATTAGTGTTGTACTGGTAGCAGCGCTTTCCAGCCTTACATTTTCATTTTTTTTTATCTCGCGCCTTTTGAGGCATTTATGGGTCGCTCCCATTTTCACGCCCCTAAACAAACATCTAGCATTACTTATAGTCTAGCCACTCTGTTAATTCGACTTTGAATATGGTATTTGACTTTTATTAAAATGATTCATCGGTAGTGGGACTTTTCTAATTTATCGTTGATTATCACTTAAATTAATTTATTGATTTCCTACTTTCTTTGGGTATTAAGAACCCAAACTCACTCTTTTCGAGTAATTTTTCTGTCACGACCCAAACCGATGAGTCGTGACGAGTGTCTAACCTATAGGGACCAAACACCCCTATACTCATATCTGAATATTACTGGACATCTAGGGCCCATACATAACTTAAACTGATCTCATAAATAGGCGATATCATGAACACTAAACAATCTGTATATACATACACATGCGGAAAGAACAGTGCAAGCCAGCTAGGCTACTACATATACTCTACACACAAGACTTGAAGCCGACAAGGCTACATCATCTGACTAATACATACAACTGTCTACAGACCTCTACTGGAATGAAAGTTGTAGAAAGGACGGGACAGGGCCCTGTCATACCCATATGCATATACATCTCAAAAGGGTGGCATACCAAAACAGACTGTAGCTCCGGATCAAATGGAGCGCACTGACCACTGCTAGATCTAGAGGTCCTACCGAGCTGAACCACCTATCTGTCTACCTATACCTGTGGGCATGAACGGCCCAGAGCACGGGGGAGTCGGTCTCTAGATAATGTACTGAGTATGTAAGGCATAAGAACAACATATATATATATACAAGAATCATGAAATAAGATCTGGACTCATAAGCTAAAATGATTGTCTGCATATACTTGTATGAACTAGTATCTATCTGCGTCTGCATAAATCTATGTAACTGACAATGCCACTATGGGCGCATAATATGCATGCTCATGCCTATTAATGATGGTCATGCATTTATATATGTGTGCATGTATTATGCCTGATATATGTGCATATATAATACCTATCTCTTTCCTCATATCATATCGCCCTCTCTGCGGGCATCATCATATACATTGCTGCGGTGCTTGCAGCCTGATTCTCATATCATCATCATAGTGGTAATGCATATATAACACCTCTATCTCTTCTCATACTTCACATATATCTAATATTTGTGTATATAATGCCTTCTGGTCATGGGTCAATGTACATAAATATATAATGAACGTAATGCATGAGTAAAAACGTATACATATAACTGGCTACATAAGACTGGACCCATGAACAGAGGAAACACTCATAAACGAGGTACATGAACATCAAAGACTGAAAGACTTCTAATGCTTCTAAGAGTAGAGTAATATGGAAGCTCGCTTACTCGTTTGTTAACTCATATCATATGATTATGCCAAAGGAAAGAAAGGATAGCCTTAACATACCTTGAAGTATATCCAATAGTCCAACTTCTACCTCTCGAACTTGCAAGTCTACAATTAAGATAACATAGGCCTTAATTAGGCTATTTTCCTCGCTTACTAACCATCTTTAAACACATATAGAGCTTAACGAATTATAGACAATAATTTCCTTTGTAAGCTTACGACTCTTCAACTTCTCATTCAATCTAACATCAAACACAATAGCAATAACAACACTTATATATAAATATATACTCAAATTTATCCCCAATCATCTCGTAAAATAACCTCAAGTCACTACCTTCCCCTTCATCAACTTATCACTTCCACAAATACCTTCTCTCTATTTAAAATCACTAAAACTCTTGATAATAAACTCAAATACAAGGGTAGAAATCATTTACATACCTTGAGGGGTCTAGGATTCCAAAGATCAACTTCAACTCCGACCGCCTAAGCTTCACAACTTGAAGAAACCCTAGGAATAGAGCCTTCAAAATGGGCTTGGCCAGCCTAGCCCAGCCCGCTATTAGGGTAGGGCTGTGCTAAGATTATTTCAGCCCATTTAAACTGAGGCTTATAAGCTCAGCCGAAGTCAGCCCGCTGGCCCTTGAGGCTTGATCGAGGCTGGGCCGAGGCCGGCCCGTGGGCCAAAAGTCTATTTAAATTAAAAATTTAAAAGAAGATTGTGTAGGATACTAAGTTTTATATCTTACTCATTGGCTTTAAATCTAAATCACTAAGTACAGAAGTTGTATTCGTGATTGCAAATTTAATTTTAACTTGAAATTTAAAAGAAAATCGAAAAGAAGTAAAAAGTAGGAATAGTGATTATCGAATTAGTCTTAGTATCTTACAATACTTTTCTCAGTTAGCGTTAAATCCCTAACACTAAATTCCTAATCACCAAGTGTACCCTAATACTAAAATATCTAATCACCACATATAAAAATTGCATCCATAATGAAATTGTCAAAATTTGTTGCTCGAATAAGTTGCTGAGCTTTACCAAATTTAAGGTGGTAATATTATTAAGCGAATTTAAATAATACTGATTAGTTTCTGAAACGTAGTTATTTGCTAATGTTTAACTAATTAATTTTGCATATGGTACGTAGATGAAGATGAAGATGTTAATTAAGATAATTTTATCACAAACGGATTCAAATGTGCTTGACAATGTATAGGTGTTGAATATGCTATAAGTTGTCGTAGAATTATGTACTTCCATATAATCATATATTAAATATGTTAACAAATCGGTATACTTAATTGAAAAAATTATTCTTATAAAAAAATATTGAAAAACAAAAAGGGCTGGCCCGCCCCAGCTCACGGCCCTTGTAGGGCTGGGTTGGGCCAGCCATTTTAAGGCCCATTCAAATGAAGGGCCAGCCCGCCCTAGCCCGTCAAATTCCTTGGCCCGCGAGGCTTGGGCTGGCCCATTTTGACAACTCTACCTAGGAACAACCTACTTCTTGACAAGCACGGGTTCACGGGCTCGGATCTTACCAAATCTCCACTAATAATGATGGAAAATATTAGGAGAGAAAATGTTAGAGTTTTTCTTATTTGGAATGGAAGAAAATAAGAAATAAGGTCCTGAACCACATATTTATACTTGAAAGCCAAAAAGCTACAACGGTCCGGTTTGACGAGCGGGTCGACGGCCCGTGGACGTGTCGACGGTCCGTCGACTTGCTCCGTTGACCTGCGCCTGCAGATGCAAGGCTGCGGAACCCTGTCGACGCCACACATCGACGGTTCGTCGAACATGTCGACAGCCCGTCTACGATGACTGGTGTCTGCAGATTTTCTCAGGTTCAGCTCAGATCGCGTCGATTCGATTCGTTCCACTTCTAACTCTATAAATTGCCAGGAATACCTGCTGGCACCTTTGTACACGGGGCAAGACACTTTCTACCTCCAAACTTGGGCTCGGGTTTCTATTCCAAGGGCATACCCGACTAGGAAACCATAGGTTCTACCCTACAAAAATGAGGGGTGTAACATTTTCTCTTTTTATTGTGGAAATGAGATTTGAAATATATGCATCCCCTCTCGCGTATCTCACATTTACTTAAATTAATTAGGCCGTAAACTTGGTCTAGGCATAACATACATTTTTTGTTTAAAATATCAGCTAAAGTCATGAGTTAACGTCGAGAGGCGGACCAACCCTATTAGGAGGGGGGTTACGTGTCCCCCCTAACCTCGGGGATACCCTGTACATATATGGTGTATATATCTTAAAGAATATATATGTATTTAAAAGGACCCCTGAGAGATATCCATTGCTTTGGTGCATTTAGTTGTTGTGCCCCTTAGGTCCTTATACGACACCTAGGTTCGAGTATCGCTTGTAGCACCACTATTTCAATTTTTGTTGAGTTTGTTTTGTTTCTGTTCTAAACCTATTTTCGTTTCTTCCAATTTTGAAGTTTATACTTTACACTACTACTTTACCAATAACTTAGAAATTATTAAGTTTTCAAATAGTTGCACACCAAACTTTCACATAATAAGTGACATATTTATATTAAGGCAGTGGTCATTAGTGCCCCCTTTGCGTCAAAATCCTGGATCCGCCTCTGATCACACAAACACAGAACCAAATACGCAAGGAAAATTACTCAAGCATTTGAAATAAGTATAGAATCTTAAACAGTAAGTAATAAAAAACTTGTTAAAGTATCCCTCTTGTTCAATTTGGAATTTGTGAGACCAACACTAAAGGCATAACCAACTAAAGGAAATAAATTTTGTAACTTTTAAAATATCAGTGATGATCTAAATGAATTAAAATTTACACAAACACACAACAAGATTTCAAGGATAAAGACTAACATGTGATTCCAAACATAACTGAGAATAAAATAAAACACAACACATTTTGTAGTCTTTGGTCACTCAATCTATTTTTTTTATTTTTAAATATGAGATATGAGATATGATCTAAAAAAAATGAAATGAAATTCCTCTAACATCGTTCCATCAAATGCAAAGTGGAAAACCAAAGTATATATAGAGACGCATGCTTAAAAAGTAGATCTGTTAAAGTATTTTTACTAAATTATTTCTAAGAAGAAAAGAAATTAACTTACTGAAACCGAGTAAAGGAATTAAGACTACTTGATTCATCAATATGCATTTTTATAAAAACGGAATGAGAGCCAAAACTATCATGAATGAAACTCTTATCATATTTTATAATTGTAATTCCTGACAAACAAACAGAACACGAAAGAAATAAAAATAAATTAAATAAAGACAGTGAGGAAAAAGAACCTTTGTACGAAAATTCTTTGCAATATATGGATAGAATCACACAAGCAACAAACACAGTAGAAGTTGCTCACCTTCAACTTTTTTTTTTTCCGTATTTTTCCTTTTTTTTTTCTTCGTTTTTTCGATTTTCGTAGTTGTTCTTTAACGTTGTTGGGAATCAGCGATGTTTTTGTTTACAGATATTATTTTGACAAAAAAAATGATATCCAAAGCATCCAAATCTTCACTTGGCAAAAAAACTAAGACTCTTCGTGTCCATGATTATTGTCGAAACCGCGAACTAAAACCTCGAACTCCAACTTAATCTTTTCAAACAAAACCTTTTTCGAAAACTCTTGAATACTCTTCCTGTGCTCTCTGTGCTCTTTTTTTTTTTTCTTTTTTTTTTTTTCTCTCTCTTTTTTTTTTTTTGTTAGATGTGATATGTATAATTTTCAAACAAAACCTTTTGTAAATGCGTCTTTTTTGTCTCTGTGTTCTTTTTTTCATTTTTTTCTGTGTGTGTGTGTGATATATATATATATATATATATATATATATATATATATATAGGATGTGAGGTGTGTTATAACGTGAGGGAGTGGCAGTCTTGGAGATAATTTTTGGTTGAGAGTTTTTAGGAAGAGGAGTTTTAGAGATTGACATTGGTTGAAAGTTTAAAGGAGGAATGGAGCATGCAGTTAGCGGGTACGTGTTTGCGTGTGTGTGTTGAACGTGAATTATGGGAAGTTTGATTTGGTTGAAAGTTTTGGATTTGGCTCCCCTCCAATAGCCAAACCCTCCAGTTCCTCCAGTTGGCTAGTAGATTTACTACACGTGTCCTCTTAAAATATTTATGGTCTGGATTTATTTTGGTTAACCAAACCATTTTACCCACGTAAAATTCTCTCTTGCCTCTCTCCTTTCAAACAACAATGTATTCCCTTTCATCCCAAATCTGTAGAAAAATCGAGCACCTACCAAATCAAAACAAGCAGATTCCTCCAAGAAAAGGATATGATAAGATGAAGATTTCAAGTGTTTTGGAGATATTAATTGTTGAAGATGCTAATCAACAATGGTTGCAGAATTCAAGCTTATTTCTAAATAGTCTACCATATCTTTCTACTAGGTTTGATTTATTTTGTTAAGGTTCTTCGATTCAGAAAATAGATTGAAAATTTGTTTGAGTAGCACTTCGATTGAGATATAACTTCAGAGCACTATTGGTGTAAATCACATTAATGTACAATTTTTGAGCAACCAACTAATGGTACCTTTTTCTGTGTTTAGTCCAGAATGGGAGAGAAGCAACACTATTTTTTAATTTCAAAGAAGAAGTAGAATCAATTTTCCATAGGAGAAGTAGAGATGTGATGACAACATCACCATGTGAATTTCCAAAACATATTTTTTTGTGAAAAGTATAGTGACATTTTTCTCGTTTTTTCTTCAATCAGTAAAATTTCATAATTGTATGTGCCTCCGGCATTATTGTTTTTGTTTTATCTTCTTTCAGAGATTTGGGAGGATGGGAGAGGGGTTCTTGTTTGGCAGTGAAAAAGGCAAGAGAGAGAAGTTATAACCATGGTTAAAGTAGTTGGGTTAATCAAAAAAATCTTGACCATAAATTTTTTAAGAGGACACATGAAGTGAATTTAATAGCCTACTGCACAAACTGGAGGGATTGGCTACTGGAGAGAAGCCAGATCCGAAAGTTTTTAGGGGAAAAGGACGTGTTGCTATGAGGATTTAAGAGGTTTAATTTTGGTAGATTTAGGATTAGGGACTTAGGCCTCATTTGTTTGCACTTATTCGAGCGTCCGAATCGAATGTTTCGGACAACTCGTAATCTTTGTCAAGTGCATTTGTTTGCATTAAGATCTAAGCACTTATTGGGTATGAATAGGTCTTAATCATTAAGATTTTGAACCAAGTCTTAATATCATTAAGAGGTATTTTTGTATGGAATTTTTTTATCACCAGCTCCAACCCTAACCCTAACCCTCCATCTCGACCCTACCCCACCCACTCTCTACTCCAACCCCACCCATCCACCCCAACCCCACCCCACCACCCACACACTCTCCACTTCAACCCCCACTTCCCACCACCCCCACCCCACCACCAACCCTAATCCCACCCACTCCCTACCACCAACCCCTACCCCCACACCACCCACCCCTACTCCCTATTACCCACACCACCAACCCCACCCCCACTTCCCACTACCCCCACCACCAATCCCACCCCACCTCACCAACCCCTACCCCACACCACCCATCCCCACCCCCACCCTCACCAACCCCTACCCCACACCACCCATCCCCACTCCCCACTACCCTCACCTCCCACCACCAACCCCACCCCCGCTCCCCACCAACCCCACCCCCACTACCCACCACCCACTCACCCCTCCACTCCCACTTACCACCCACCACGACTACAAAACATCTCCACCATCACTAGTGAACATAAATGTTTCATTTTTTTTAATCAAATAATATTTTTTTTTATTAAAATTGTATTTATTTTCTACTATTTAGTTACTTTTTAATTTGAATTGTATATTTATTATGTTTAAATAAATACATTATGCACATTCAGATATTGAAAAACAAACAATCTTAATCATTCAGTGTTCAGACCTAGAGACAACATTTTAATCATTCAGATGTACATTCAGATTCAGACGTCTTAATCTTAATGAAAACAAATGAGACCTTAGGTAGGGATGGCAGTGGTGCAGTGCGGTGTGGGTTCTGTTTAAACCCGCAAAAGGATATAGGTTAAGCTATGGTTATCTACACACAAAGGCTTTAGGATCAAAAGGGGAATACTAGAGATTGCATATCATTTGGTAGGCTTGAAAGGCACAATCGGGTCAAAGATAGCCTACAATCCTTTCTCAAACCAAGTGTTGCCTAAAATTTCGCCTCAACAAACATTCGAGCCAATTTCTAGATCAACAAAGCAATTTTATTGAATTTTCAATCCAAATCTCATCACACAATGCACATGAAACGGTGAAGTCAGATTAAATTTGACCCTAACTTTTAGCAAAACAATTTCAGAAGTGTCACCTATGTACAATCAAGAGGTACCAAATGAATCTATGGTTCACAACAAAGTTGATCCTCTCTATCATCCCAATTCTTTTAACACTTGTTTCTTTATCATGCACACTCCTAAATATGTTGATACCAACCAAGTCAACATATATATTTTTTTTTATTTCTTTTTTATGGGACCGATCCCAGAAGGAGGGTTGCCTTGTTGAAACAAGAATCAGGTCGGACGTAATTCAGGAAGATAATGTATACAAATAAATTTCATTTTTAAAATTTTGGGATAAGGAAATAAAAGCTCTTATTTTTTAGTTTTTTTTTTTTTTTTGGTTGTATAATAATAACAACTCTTTCTTTTTTAGATTTTTTTAAATAAGGAATACCGAAGCCGAGAAAGGAGCGCCTACGTATCTCATCGCGATGAGAATCATGTCACGATCTATTTTGCCTAAGCCGTGCGGGCACTTACCTTCCTACCTCGGTAAGCGAACCCTCAACCCAACAATAAATAAGGTGACAAATACATAACTAATCAAGCGGAAAAGAATAGATAAGTAAGTCTCACGATATATATATATATATATATATACACACGTATATATATACGTATATATACACGTATATATATATATATATATATATATATATATGTATATATACGTATATATATACGTATATATACATATATATATATATATATATATGTATATATAAATATATATATATAAAAGATGAGTGCGGAATAATAATAATACCCTCGGGGTCTGGTACGAATAATACAACGATCTAAAAGGCAAATAATACAAATGCGAAAATAATACATAAAGTGTGTGTGTATATATATATGTATATATATATATATATATATATATGCACATATACATATATATGTATATATATATACACGTATACACATATGTATATATATGTATAGATGTACACATATACATATATATGTATATATATACACATATACATATATATGTATATATATATATATATAAAAGATAGTGCAGAATAATAATAATACCCTCAGGGTCTAGTCTGAATAATACAACAACATCTAAAAGGCAAATAATACAAATACGAAAAAATAATACATAAAGTGTCTATGTCTCTAAATAGAATAGGACATAAGGATAGAGAAGTCTTCAAGGCAGAGAACGACCATGCTTACCTTGGAAACTCGAAAATAAAGCTGAAGCAACTATCAGCCACGTGTCATGGAAGCATCCGGCACGATACTGCGTAAAGGAATGCGACAAGTGCGAGTCGTCGAACAAAACAACGATCTTGGTAGGCATCGTCGTAGACTAAGCATTTTTTCGCTAACACAATCCAGTTAATAAAGTAGATAAGCAAATAAACCAAACAAGTGTAAGTCAAATGTAATCGAACCTAAGTACACGTCATTGCCTAGGTAAAGCATCTAACCCCAAATGGGCCAAGTCTGAACATATCCAATCCGAATCCAACATCACAATTACAACACCAAAACATCTCAAATCAAGCCATAATGCAATGCAATGTAATTGTGTATGAATGCAATGCGATGCCATGCAAATGTTGTATACACATGCACTCCGGACAAAAATATCGACATCTCGGTAGCACAACGTAGGGTGACTCGCGAAGTCTAACTGCCACCCATCTCGAATCTTTGCCCAACAGACAGACGGACCTCAGATCTTTGCCCACGGGGGGTTCTCACCGGCACCACTCTAGGGGACCTACGGAGTCCATGCACTCTCTCAATCAACGATTCCGAAACTAACATCGGATATCAGCCATCTCAAGTCACTCCAGTAAAATCAAGCCCAGCTCATCAAGTGTTTTATCAAATATCATTAGTATCTCAACAGTGTATCATGAAATTGGGAGTGCGTGCAATGTATGTATCAATATCAATAATCATGCTCAATATCACAAGTACCAACAATGAGTACGCCAACAATATATCCAGTCACAAATACCAACAGTGGGTATGCCAATAATATAACCAATCAACTCTATCATAATCAAGATGATAAAACAGAATCCAATATCAATCAAAAACTCATGGCATCAAGCCAGCACAATAGAACAATCAAATCATAACACAACGGGGTGGCTAGCCCCAACACACAATAAGGCCCAACCCAAGGCAATATCCAACCCAACTTCATACCCGAAGGTTCACATACTGTCTTCGACAATGTAATCTAAATATGTGCTTCGCTATACGACAGTCTCACCAAGGTTAAACCATAACCCGCACAACGGATGGCCAAATCGCAACTGTGACAACTCACTCCTTTGCCTTGCCTTTCCTTAACCTCGGAACCAAAGTAGTCTAAGCATAATTGAAATATAGATTAGAAATCATAAAGAATGATACTAATATTGCTACCATTCAAGTCGGGTCAATTCTAACCCTAGAAATTAGGGAAATGGGCCCACAAGGGCAAAATGAAAAATTCGGTAGCAAAATATCAAATTAAGCACTAGGTGATCATATCCCGACCATTAATTGCTAAATTAACTCATAGATTTACCCAATTTCAAATTTGAAGCAAAACCCCCAATTTGGGTATAAACCTTAACTCTTTGATTCCGAAATTCAATACTAGAAATAGAAGATACATAATTAACAAGCTTGGATTCATCAAAAACTAACATAAAACCCATCGATTTCATCATTAATAAGCCTAGGGTAAATGTTCATCAAAACCCTCTTCCAACTTCCATTACTAAGGGATTATTAAAGGAAAGGGGGAATCTAAGATGGTTATGATTAAAGGAATTAACAAGATTTACTTGCAAGAATATTCTCAAAATAGCTCCAAGAACAGTTCCCCAAAGCTCTAATTTCGAAATGGAAATAAATGAGGGTCTAAAGGCTTTCAACACTTCATTAATTATACAAACTGCCCGTCACCCGCTTTAGCGGCGGAAGATGCCCGTAAGGCTGCTTCGGATCAAGGCAAAAATCTTTAGACCGCTCCAGTGGCAGGGCTGCTCCCGGCGGTGCCGGCGCGTGCTAGTGCGCGCGCCAAAGCGGGCACCGGCACGAAAAGCTTACCCAAGTTTCACAATTTGATCCAATTTTTTGACTAGTTCCCAAGGCCATCTGCTCACATACCAAACACATAGACACACATAAAAATATGCTACGAACGTGCCCGTGGCCTTGAAATTCCCAACAAGGGTCTCGTTGATCGAGTCAACCCCCGATGCCTTAATTTTAAATTTCCCAACCCAAGTCCCAAAATGCATCCGAGTGCATTGGGAATCGAACCAAATACACACAGAAGTTCTAAATGATCATCCTGACCTCTTGAAAATTGACGGAATCCCCAAAAAGGTCCGTTTACCCAAAAGTCAACTTTGGGTAACCTTTCCACTTTAAGCCTATATCTCACAAAAGTTACCCCAACCCGGTCTAGACACCTCAAAAAGCATGCTAATGGTCCCCTGGGGTAAAAAATGAGCTAATCAATGCTCGAAAAAAGATGAAAATGCTGAAAAGACTATAACTACCAAATGGGCCGTTACATCAGATACCAATTGAATCGTCGCTCGTCCTCAAGCAAAGAAGAGAAAGAAAGTGGGGAAATACCTGAATCGGTAAACAACTGAGGATATCGGCTATGTATGTCGGACTCGGTCTCTTAAGTAGCCTTTTCAACAAGACGGTGCTTCCATTGCACCTTCATCGAAGCAATCTCTTTCGACCTCAACTTTCGAACCTGCCTATCTAAGATCGCGATAGGCTCCTCCTCATAAGTCAAATTCTCATCAAGCAATATAGAATCCCAATGAACAATGTAGGTATCATCGGCATGGTACTTCTTCAACATCGAAACATGAAAAATCGGATGAACTCCGTAGCTTTGGCGGCAATGCCAACTCATAGCCTACATCACCCATACGGTCCAACAATCTCAATTGGACCAATATGCACTCGGGGGCTCAATTTTCTTGCAAACCTCATAACACCCTTCATGGGTGAAACCTTCAATGAACCGGTCACCACTAGCAAACTTCAAATCTCGAACCTTCCGATCCGCATACATCTTTTGCCGACTCCGACTCGCCAAAGCTTGCTTTGAATAACTCTCGCTCTATCGAGGACTCTCTCGGCATATCGTACTCTGGACGAGCTCTCGAATCCATCGAACCAGCCAATCGAGAACTACTCTCCTACCATATAAAGCCTCAAGCGCCCGTGCCAATATTCGAATGATAACTGTTGTTGTACGAAAACTCTACCAATGGCAAGTGCTGATCCCCATGACCACCAAAATCAATAACATATGCTCTCAACATGTACTTGAGCACCTGAATGGTCGGCTCAGACTAGCCATCGGTCTGGGGATGAAAAGCTGTACTAAGATCCAATCGGGTACCCAACTCCTCATGAAAAGCTCTTCGGAAACGGGAAGTGAAAATAGTACCCCGATCAGATACAAAAGAAATAAGAACCCCATGCAACCTCATAATATCCCGAATGTACATCTTGGCTAACTTCTCCACGGTATAGAGAACTTGAAGTGGAACAAAGTGAGTGGACTTAGTCAACCGATCAACTATCACCCAAATAGAATTAGACTTGCCAAGGGTCTTCGGAATACCCGTGATAAAATTCTTGGTAATCCTCTCCCACTTCTACTTGGGAATCGACATTGTCACACCCTGATCTTACCAGGGTGTGATGGGCACCCGACCCCATATTCGGAGCCGAGCGAACCCGCTGACTGTTATTACTCACATATTCTCTTTGGGTGCTTAAATCAAATAAAGGTAAAATACATAGTAAAATTTTCAAAATTTCTTTTTGTCGTTTCTCAATTTAAACACAGCCCGTAAGCGTAAGGACTCTGTAACATAATGCGTAATAAAAACATATATTAGCTAATGGACCCACTCTCCGACACTCTAGACTCACGACTACGTACGCAAAGTCTCTAACTTGAATAAGTCGCCTTTTGACATATATAATCGACTCGGCGGCACTCAGTACAAATGGAGTCTACCAACCCGACATTTGGAACATCTTCTGCGGTAGCTCTTGCTTGTCACAGTGTACATTCGCGGCATGATGAACGCGACCAGAAGGAGAGGGTCGTACGAGAAATGTACGAGTATGTAAGGCATGAAAAATAATACAATCGGGAACATAGGTATGAACAACAATACCATGGGATCATAGAACATGTGATGAGATAAGAGGATAACTTTTGTACATGTGAATGCATGCAGTGGATACCATGCATGCTTGTCTTTCCTTTTTTAGAAGAAAAAAAAAACATTTCTTTTCATAGACATAGAAAATAGAACTTGTCATATATGTCTTAACATATAGTATCGTATCATATCATATCATATCATATCATATCATATCGTGTTATATCATATCAAGTCATAGTATATCATGTAGTATCATAGTACCGAACAGCGTCGGCTCGCCCACGTTGCGTAGAAATATAAATAGCCCATAAATCCCGCGTCCGGCATCCCTCGTCCGGGATGATAAACCCATTACGACCGAGTGGCAATGAAACATGTTTCCCTTCCCATTTCCCATGTATCCTTCCCCCGCCCCCATGTACATATACATATCTCATATACGGCATGCGCGAGAGCTCGAAAGAAAATCATGTATCCATCGGAGTGACATAAGGTCGGAAACCTCCGATTACATTATGTAATAACCAGGGTCATCATGTCTCACCTTGAAGGAACGATTATCATAAGGCGAGACTATCAACGAAAAGTAATATTAAAAGAAAACATGAAATGAAATCATGGGCATCATAAACGTTAATTTGTATGGTTTTGAAATCTTTAGAAAATAGTATCATAACTAAGGAGTAGAATTAAAGATCAAGAACTAGTTAAACAACTTTCATACTCGCATTGGATTCTTGACTTAAGGCTCTTAGTCATGGAATCATTCTTGTCATACTTATCATAGACATATCCTCTTCCTTACGTCATCGTTATCATTATCATCATAGAAATATTCTCATTAGAATAGTTACAACACTTATCGTTTGATAAACGGAGCAATAAAGAAAATTCGGAAAACCGGTGGGCCCACTCGAGTCAAATGAGGTGGCGTACACAATTTACATATGTTACATTCCAAGACGTCACTTATGAGAGTTTTAAGGTAGTCGGGTCCTATTTATGCGAGTTCTAGGTGTTTAGGTAACTTTCCAACATTTTATGCGAAATTTTAATTCAATTCTATTGAATGAAAAAAGGTTAATTTCAATCTCGGATTTCTAGGGAAGGAATTGTCCCCGAGGCCCGTGTCCAAACCTACTACGTCTAAGACATGCCAAGATAGGAAGGTGAAACCTTACATACCTTTTCCGCCTCTTACGCTACTCCAAAATTCCCGGTTCAAGTTCGCCAAAATCTACAATTTGGTCACATTTACCCAAACGTCAATTAGAGCATTTAGAAGTTGAATCTTAAGGTAACACTTGCCTACCGAAATTTCGCAAAGATTTCCGTAAATACTTCATCCCACCAAGTTCAACTTGGCCAATTTTGTCAACAACAATCCCAGGAATTCAACCCGGCCAAACCGCCAATAACAAAACCAATAACATTCCATTTATATTCAATTCAATTTACATAAATCTCTAAAACAAGTCTCCAACTACTACGACTTCATCAAGATCATTAAGCTTTTATTAGCAACATAGAATCCACACCATAACAACAATTATATACGGCCATGCATACACACCACACGCTCACGGCTAACTGCACAACACACGGCCACAACCTCAATTTTTCTCCCAAGTTATCAAACCTTCATTTTTCATCATAGAATCCACAACAACATCAACTAGAATGTCAAATGAAATCAATTCATCGTAACTTATCAAAACATCATCATTTTCGACCATGACACTACATACATATTTCCATGAATTTGCATCCATTTCTATACATTACAACAACCAACTTACTGCATAAAATTAGTTCATCATTCTTTCATGCAACAACACACACACACACGGCCGCAAGCACTACATTCACGGCCACACCCACAACTTCCATATTTTCATGATTTCCATCCTTTACGCATACTACAATACTCACAACTATCCAAGACATGTGAAAGAAGATTGAATACATACCTTTTTACTTAACTTCTTCTTACTTGACTAGGCTCCAAACTTGCACAACAAATGCTTTGCTTGTTCCAACAACCACTCCATGTTGTTGAGGACCTCCCTTAGGTAGGAAAAGTGGAAGAAAATAATTTATTTTGATCATCTTCCATGGCTCCCATTTTTGGAACCATGGCCGAACCCACTATATTCCTCTCTCTCTTTTTTTTTTTTTCTTTCTTTCTCCCATTTCTTGAATTAAGATGACCCCATATATATATATATATATATTGTTACACCTTAGAAAATTCCCCTACCGTACAGTGAACAGACTCAGGAAAGACATGACATACACGGGGTTTAGACAAGTAATAAATAGTACGTGATGGTCCTAATTAGGATTCTCAAAGACATTAAACTTGAGGAAAAGAAAGTTGTTAAGGAGTGAGTCGTAAGTTAGTATGTCGGATGAGAACTATGAGTATTGAGTGAATGGTGTGCGAATGATGCCCCAAGAAAAGTTATAACGTCCCTTAGAATGGTATTGAAGTGTTGAACAAGAGTTAAGAAGGTTCCATAAGGATCGGAGATCAAACGAGTCGACGAAACGAACCTCGGAAAACTGGGCAAACATACGGCCAAACATACTGGCCGTATATAATCTATTGTCGTATGTCCAGTAAGTAGATTTGACCCGTAATGTCATAATGCATTGGCCAAATATACGGTCCAACATACGGTCGGATATTTTATACGGACCGTATGTTGGTCCGTATATTCCTATCGAAGGCGAAATGTGTTTTTATATAAGGGATCCTTTCATTTCATTTTTACTCCATCTCCCACTCCTCCACACCTTAAAACCTCTATAGAACATTCCATACCCTTCATCCATGAGAAAATAAGAGAAACCAAGGATCAACATCAAGATTTGGTGAGAATCAAGCTTTAGGAACTCCATTAAAGCTACCAAAGTCAAGGAATTCCAAGAGAGAAGAAATAGGGTTTTGTGCTAGAGGGTGTATCATCATTCAAGGTTTATTCCTCTACCATTAAAGGTAAGTTTCATGAACTTTAGATGTTGATTGAAGTATTATTAAGATGAAACACTTAGATTATGAAAGAGTATGAAAAATGGGTCATAAATGGGTAAATTATGCCATTGTTGAATAGTAGTTGAGGAGAATCATGAAAATAGTTATGTTGAGATTGTGAATGTGTTATGAATGATATTTAGAGCATGGAATGAGTATTATAAGTGAACAAATGTGACAACGAACCGTAGTCATGAATATGGAGAATTTAGGTGAATTTATGAAATGCGAATCATGGGAATGAATGACGATTGTTGTTAGCGATATTGTGATGGTTGTTATGGGTGTTGGAAGTTGATATGGAATATGGTGGAACGTAGTACAAACAAAGGAAATGCTGCCCAATTTTTTTAGCCTTAAGAGGCATGGTTTCATAATTGCCTAGCTAACGATGATACGAACTCTCTTGAAGGTAAAGACGAGGACATCGAAGGAGGACGAGCAAGCCATAAAGTAGTTAACGACAAAAGGTATGTGAGGCATTACCCTTCCTTCCAAGGCATGAATCTTAAATATAATTTCCCTCTTCCTTCACGGATCTTTTATATTCTTAGAGATGAAATGTCTACATCCATGAGTAACGAGACTGGATAAGAAATACGTATAAATGCAATAAGGACTCTAGAGACCACGATATAATGTTCTGATGAGATCAATGATGAGGATCACGATCAATTGTCATTTCTCCTTATATGTACTCGCCTTAAATCATAAAACTCCTCCAAGGTGAGATATGACTCTTAAGCTATTCCATAACATAACCGGGGGTTTACGACCTTACGTCACCCCGACATAAACCTAGCCGCTCTCGAGCTTAATGTATGTACATGTGTATGTAACTAAGAATGTTAAACTATGGAAAAATTGTGATAAGCCACGATATGCCTATGAACTCATGTTATGTGTGATAATGTGATTCCACCGCGCCTAATCGGCCGGACATGTCACCGCTACGGCGGGCTGCTATGATTCCACCGCACCGAGAAAAGGGCGGACATGTCACCACTAGTGGGCTGCATGGGGTGGTTACCCGGACGCGGGTAACGGTATGATGATGTATGATCGATGTGACGATGCTTGCATGCTATGATAATGTATGTGACGTAGTTATGTATGATGTATGTACATGAAACTGGTTCATATGTAAGAAAGTGTACAGGTGGTATTCTCATCTCATGACTTATGATTTTCTGATTATGTCATTTCTTTCCTGCCTTACATACTCAGTACAATCTTCGTACTGACGTCCTTTCCTTGGACGCTGTGTTCATGCCCACAGGTAGGCAGGGTGACGGTGCTGATCCTTAGGAGCTCGTAGCTGTTGTGAGCACTCCATTATCCGGAGGTGCTATTGATTATCCTTTTGGTACATATTTGTATATCCACATTTTGGGCACGACGGGGTCCTGTCCCGTCTATATGTTTAGTATTCCATTAGAGGCTCGTAGTCACGTATGTGTGGGTAGCATGGCCCTATAGTCTCCATGTATATGTATATTTGTATATATTATTTTGATAGCCGAAGGGCTTATGTTTATAAACGTTAACGTATCTCAGAAAATGATGTTTTATATGATTATGAACATATAGTATGAAAAATAGCAGATAAGCAGGCAAGTGAGTGGTGTTCGGTGGTTAGCCCCGGATACCCGTCACGGCCCGTAGCTCGGGTCGTGACATATATATACATGTCTTCCACCAATTTTCCATATTTATAAATAAGTCCCTCAAAATAAAAGTATGGCCACATGACCCCTTTCTTTCCTTCTCTAGAAAATTCTTCCATTTTCTTGAATTTTCTTAAAAATGAATAAGGAAGACTAAATGTCTTCCTTTGTAAGCTTTGGTCCATATGTCCTTATAATTGTAATTATCCCCACTAATTAATAGAAATGTGGACATATGCCACACATGCCACACGGCCAACTTGGGATTTTCAAGAATTTTCTTGAACACACGTGAAATTACCATTTTACCCTTAGACTTTCATGATATTACCACGGGCCATTTTGCGAATTTCCCTTTTTACCCTTGGCCTTTCTCAATATTTTCACATTAATAATAGTCATAATTAATATTCACCAACAACTTGTCTACTAAAACAATTTTGAAAATGGTCTTGCCTTTAACTTCTTGCAATTATTCCGGATTATCCGAATGTACAAAACACGGGCTATAACAGACATCCTCTGAAGCATCTCACCGAGTCGCTAGTGCTAATACTTTACCTGCTGACAATTCCCACACTTAGCCACAAAATCAACTATATCTTTCTTCATCCGACGCCACCAATAGTGTTGTCTCAAGTCACGGTACATCTTAGTCACCAACAGATGAATGGAGTAATGAGAGCTATAAGCCTCAGATAAGATCATCTGAATCACATCACCAACACGAGGAACGCACACGCGTCCTCTAATCCTCAGAATGCCCTCAGAATCAATCACGGCCTCCTTGGCCTCACCCCTCAAAACTCTATCTCGAATCTTGTTTAACTAAGCATCCTCAAACTGATGAGTCCTGATTCGATCTAATAAAGATGACCTCGCCTCTATACAAGCCAAAACCTGACCGGGGTTGAAATATCAAGGCGAACGAAACTGTTGGCTAGAGTATGAACCTCCATGGCCAACGGACGCTCAGAAACAATCAATCGAGCTAAACTCCCCATACTCACTGCCTTGCGACTCAAGGAATCAACCACTACATTGGCTTTCGCGGGATGATACAGAATAGAAATGTCATAGTCTTTCTGGAGCTCCATCCATCGATGCTGCCTGAAATTAAGATCTCTCTGGGTAAACGCATGCTAAAGACTACGGTGATCGGTGAAAACCTCACAATGGACACCGTACAAATAATGCCTCCAGATCTTCAAAGCGAAGACCACGGCCAACAACTCTAAATCATGGGTAAGGTAATTCTTCTGATGAACCTTCAACTGACGGGAAGCATAAACTATCACTCTACCCTCCTGCATCAACACAGTACGTAAGCCCATACGAGAGGCATCACAATAGACAGCGAAATCCTTGCCCTCTACGGGTAATGCTAAGATCGGGACTGTAGTCAAAAGGAGCTTGATCTTTTGAAAGCTCTCCTCACAACCATCCGTCCACTCGAAGAGAACATCCTTCTGAGTCAATCTGATCAAGGATAAAGCAATAGTAGCAAAACCCTTCACAAAACAACTGTAATAACTAACCAAACCCACAAAACTACAAATCTCAGTAATAGTAGTAGGCCTCGCCCAACCCCTCACAGCCTCAATCTTCTGTAGATCAACCATAATCCCATCCTTAGATGCCACGTGGCCCAAGAATTCTACAGACTCTAACCAGAACTCACATTTAGAAAACTTAGCAAACAGACTATGTTTCTTCAACAACCCAAGAATACAACGAAGGTGGCTCTCATGCTCCACTCTACTCTTGGAATATACCAAGATATCATCAATAAACACAATCACAAAGGAATCAAAGAATGGCCTAAAGATGGCATTCATCAAAGTCATAAATGCAGCTGGGGCATTAGTAAGCCTAAAAGATATCATTAGAAACTCATAATGGCCATATCTTGTCTGAAATACTGTCTTCGGAATATCCTCCGCCCTGATCTTCAACTGGTGATAGCCGAAATGCAAATCAATCTTTGAAAACACCGAAGCACCCTGAAGCTGGTCAAACAGATCATCAATACGAGGCATAGGACACTTGTTACAAATAGTGACCTTGTTCAGTTGGCGATAATCAATACATATCCTCATGGTCCCGTCTTTCTTCTTCACAAATCACACAGGAGCACTCCAAGGGGAGACACTCAGTCTAATGAACCTGTTATATCCCGTATTTTGTACGTTGGGATGTTCCGAGCTAAGCGTGGAAAGTTAAGCACAAGGCTACTTTCCGACTTCGTTTTAAGGTATAAGTCGCTTATGATTTTATTGGTATGGAATATTAAGGAATTCGCAGTTAAAAGTGAATTATGAAAAGTTAGACATTTCATGAAAATTTGGGGGCCAAAAGTTAATTATAGAAAGTGGCCATTTCATGAAAATAAAGGCCATGTGGCCGGCCACATGGTGTGGGCCATAGGCCACATGGATGAAATATATATGTGTGTATAAGATGACAATTAGTCATCTTCATCATTTGTCACTCCTTAGAAAGTTCAAGAAATATGGAGAAAGAAAGCATTCGGCTATGGGGTGGCCGAAAGCGCCTCCCCACTATTGATCATGAAAAATTCTTTTCTCCTAGCTTTCCTACTAATTGAAAGGCCCTCGTTAACGTGGAGTAGTTGTTGGAACAAGAAAATCGCTCGTTGTCGCCATGTAGAAGCCTAGCCGAGTGAAGAAGTGGAGTGAAGAAGGTAAGGTTCAATCTTTATTTTCATATGTTATGCATGGTGTGTGGATGTTGTGGAGTATGGAAATGAATGGAATTCATGAAAATATGGTGTTGTGTGTGTGGCCGTGTATGTGTGGTTAGTGTGGAAGTGAAGAACTAATTTTATTTAGCATGTTTAGATTGTTGTGTCGTGGGTTGTATGATGCAAATGAAAGTTTGATGATTCAAATTGAAGTGTGGTTGCTATTGGGGCCGTGTGTTGTCTTGGCCGTGTGTAGGTCATGTTGTGTAGGAATGATGAATTAAACTCATTTAGTGTTTTGGTTGATGTTGTTATGAATTACGTGATGAAAATGAAGGTTTGATGACTTAAATTGAAGTTGTAATTGTTGGTGGGATGATTTAGAACCTAAAGTAATTCTAATATAGTTTCATGAATTTATGGAAGATAATGTTGTCAATGTGTGAATTGTTGGTATAGTTGATGAATTTGAAAGGAAAAAATGTGTTGTTGATTGTTTTCTTGAACTTAGAGGATTTCGGGTGAAGTAGTATATTGTTTGGATTGCTTTGAATATTGTGCGGATTGTTTGGAGAGTTCTTGAATCTTGTTTAAATGATCTTGGATTAGTACTTGAACTTGCGAGCGTTGATGTTAGCTTAGAAGTATGTAGTTGAATTGGATGTAATTGGATGTCATCGAATTATGTAGAAAGGACTTGTTAATGTTAGAATGCATTTGAAATCAGTTATTGATGTCGTTTATGTGGTTGTTGGTATTGTTGTTGAAGATTTAGCCGAGTTGAATCCTCGGGGATATTGAATTTATAGGGGAAATGCTGCCCAAATTTCTGTAGATAAAGTGATGGCTTGGAATTGAATCCTTCAGTGCTTATGACTAATGTTCGATGCCTAATGACGTTGTTGTAGATTCTAAGAAGCCGAGACGTAAGTTGGATTAGCGTAGGGAGCAGACGAGGTATGTAAAGCTCAACCTTTCTTTCTTTTGGCATGTCTTAGTTGAAAGTAAGTTATGACACGAGTCCCGAGGTAACTCTATTCTTGCGATCCGAGCATGTTTATGATTTTGATTTGTTTCCTGATATTCGTATTCTTAATGTAGTCGAATCATGGTTCCTTTGTCTTTTGTATGACTAAATTTCAAAAGTTGCATAAAAATTTTGTTTTCAAAAGAGTTTTGTTCTTAAATGATTCCGTAACTACAAACGGTCGTAACTTTCACCGAAAGGCTAGGATCGCTTTGATATGTTCGCATGAGATTCCATAATAGGTAAGGCCCGTAACTGTTACGATCGGGCTCGGATTGACTTGATATATGCTTGCGTTCCCTCAAATTTCTTTTAATGCAGCTATAATGACAAAATATTTAGAACGGATTTGATACGACTTTTTTTTGAAAGAACTTAACATGATTATCGTTTTAGCTCTCGAGCGTCGACTACTTACTTATTCATTGAGTCTGTAATGATGTTTTATGTGCATATGGTTTCTCACTACTCTGCTCGTGCCACGCTCAATGTGTCTTTCACTGAGTCCCGGGCCAGGACACGCATTCGTGCACATTCCACTGCATTGTTCACCGAGTCCCTCACTAGAGGGCCGGGACACGCTATATATATATATGATGATGTGATGATATGGGGATGGCGGCCAGGATGGCATATGATGATTACATTCACCGAGTCCCTCACTAGAGGGCCGGGACACGCTATATGTATATATATGTATATATGATGACATGATGACATGCATATGATGATTTTATTTACCGAGTCCCTCATTTGAGGGCCGGGACACGCTATATGTATACATGATGATTTTATGATATTGTCACGCATACTATATGTTTTCAAAGGCAAGTCTTATGATTTTCCGGTTCTTATACTTGTTTCTGTAACCCCTATTCCGGTTATGATTCTGTTTCATGTATTTCACGCTTTACATACTCAGTACATATTCCCCGTCCGACTCCTTTCTTCGGGTCGCGTTTCATGCCGCGCGGTACACCCGATGAGTCGAAGATATTAATAGAAGATGATCCAGCTGGATTGGCGAGCTCCATTTCCTCCGGAGTGCTGCCGAGTCAGAGTGTTATGTTATGACAGTTTGTTCTGTGTTAGAGACTTTGCAGACAGAGTTGTGTATAGTACATGTCAGTTGTGTAAGCGGCTCGATAAGCCGACGTATCGTTATGCATTATGTCACAGTTTTCTTATGATTATAGATTTTATTTAAGTTAAGGAAGATCAAAAGCATGTTTTGTAAAGTTTTCATTATGTTTTCATTGTACGACTTAAGGGCCCAGCCCAGTATGAGTATGGACGTCACAAGAGTCAGCGGGTTCGCTCAGCCCTAGGTAAGAGTCGGGTGCCCATCACACCCTATCGGAGTAAGGGTGTGACAGAACCCCTTTCTCAACAAATCTTGTAACTGCTCCTTAAGCTCTCTCAACTCAGTAGGTGCCATCCGATATGGTGGAATAGAAATAGGACAAGTGCCTGGATCCAAGTTAATATAGAAATAGATGTCGCGATCGGGTGGCATACCTGGCAGATCCGATAGGAATACCTCCGCGAACTTGCTCACAATAGGGATAGACTCAAGGGGTGGAGATGCCACAGTCGTATCACGAACATGAGCTATATAAGCTAAACACCCCTTACTAACTTCTTCGCCGAAGAAAGGAAATGATCGTCTTCGGAGCGGGACTAGGAGTACCCCTCTACTCAAGCCTAAGAATGCCCGGCATTGCTAAGGTGACTGTCTTGGCATGACAGTCCAAAATCGCATAATAAGAAGAAAGCCCGGACATCCCCAATATAACATTAAAGTCCACTATATTGAGAATCATTAAATCTACCCAAGTGTCATACCCCATAAAAGTAACCAAACAAGACCGGCAGACTCGATCAACAATCATAGAATCTCCGATCGCAGTAGACTCATGAACAAGTAATCTATGCTATCACAAAGAAAATCCCAACCAACAGCATGAAATGTAGATGCATACGAATAGGTGGATCCAGGATCAAATAACATAGATGCTGCTACGCCTGGGACGAGAAATAGTACCGAAATCATAACATCCGAGGCCTCTTGCCTCTCGACCTACTTTCGAAAATGAGTAACAATGGGCTCCACCATGCCCAGTCTGAGATCCCCCTCTTGCACTCTGAGAACCACCTCTAGCTGGCTGGGAACCACCTCTAGAACTATGAGAAGCACCGCAGCCTGACTGAGCGCCGCCCCTCTGAGAAGTCCCACCTCGACCACCAGATGATATAGGAGTCCTTGGCGACTAATAATCCCGCCTGGGTCGGGGACATCTCCTAGCAACAGGCCCAACCTCGCCACAAGAAAAACAAGTAAATAAAGATGAATGCTGGTACATAGAAGCTGAAGACCTAAATGAAGCTGCCCTGTCCACTGGTCCGGGGAATGAACTCTCGGGAGCTCTCTACCTAGATGGCTCGCTGAGGGAAGCCGGTAATGCTGAATGCACAGGATGATCGGAATATGGCTGATGAGGCCTCGAAAACTAACTGACGCCACTCGAACCAGTACCCCCAAAACTGCTAGTCTGACGTGGCCGCTTGTCACTACCACCAAAAGCACGGGCCTTAACGCCCTCAACCATAGAAGCATGCTCAATAATGGACTAGAAGGAAGCCCCTATATACTCTATCTGAAGACAAGGAATCTGTAGAGAGCCCACTAGTCCCCCAATAAAGGGCCTGATCCTATCGGCCTCAGTAGGGATCAACGGAGTAGAATAGTGGGCTAGATATAGAAAGCGGGTCACGTAGGACTCCAAAGACATGCCTCTCTGCTCAAGATGCAAAACCTCCTCCCTACGTGCCTCTTGCAAAGATCGGGGCACATACTTCTCGAGGAAGGCCCGGTAAAATTGAGTCCAGGTCAAAGGAGGGACACCCTCAGGTCTACAAGCCACGAAATACCTCCACCACATCTTCGCATCGCCAAAACTGGTAGGACACATAATTAATCCCGTGGGTCTCCACGTTCCCCATACGGTGCAACAACTCATTTATATTAAGAATAAAGTTATAAGCATCCTTAGACGAAGTACCACCAAACCTCGGCGGGGCTGGGGCCACACCATCCTCTACACCCTGGCCTCGATCCGACTGATACTCGAGCTCGGGAGACAGAGACCTCTCTCGTCACTGTCCTAACGCAGGAGCCCTACCCCTGGCTGGGGTAGCCCCGCGGCCTCTCTCTCTGCCACGCCCTGCGCTGTTGCTCGCTCTCGGGTGCTATCCGTAGCTGAGGGCCCTAGCACCTGACCTAGTGCCATAGTAGCTCGAGTCCTTACCATCTGTGAGAGAAGAGATAGGAGTCATACACCAAGTTGATCTTTCCAGATACCAATTGGAATAAAGTAGCACGAAAGAATGAAAAGAAAGTGAAATTTCCTAAATGTCCTATAGCCTCTCGCAGATAAGTACGAAGCTCATCGTACCGATCCACGAGACTCTACTAGACACGCCCTTGTATTAAAGACCGAGTAACCTAGGGCTCTGATACCAACTTGTCATTATCTATTTTTCCTAAGCCGTGCGGGCACTTACCTTTTTACCTCGATAAGCGAACCCTCAACCCAACAATAAATAAGGTGACAAATACATAACTAATCAAGCAGAAAAGAATAGATAAGTAAGTCTATATATATATATATATATATATATATATATATATATATATATATATATATATAATAACCCCAGGGTAATAATACAAGAGCATCTAAAAGGGAAATAATACAAGTCTGGAAAAATAATACATAAAGTGTCTATGTCTATTTCATGCTCACCCTGGAAACTCGAAAATAAAGCTGAAGCAACTATCAGCCACGTGTCACATAAACAGATTTGACATGATACTCTGCATTCATAAAAGAATGCAACAAGTGCGGTGTCAAAAAAACAACAAGATGATGTGATGCATCATCGGACGACTAAGCATAGCTAGCACAATCCGGGTAATAAAGCAGATAAACCAAACAAGTACAAGTCAAATATAATCGAACCCAAGTACGCATCATTGCCTAGGTAAAGCATCTAATCCCAAATATGCCAAGTCTGAACGTATCCAATTCGAATCCAACATCACAAGTACAACACTAAAACATCTCAAATCAAGCCATAATGCAATGCCATGAATAGCGTATGAATGCAATGCTATGCCATACAAATGCTATGTACACATGTACTCCCGATGGAAATATCGACATCTCGGTAGCACAACGCAGGGTGACTCGTGAAGTTTAAGTGCCACCGGTCCCGAATCTTTGCCCAACAGACAGACAGGACCACGGATCTTTGCTCACGGGGGGTTCTCACCTGCACTACTCTGAGGGACCCGCGGAGTCCATGCACTCTCTCAATTAACGATTTTGGAACTAACATCGGATATCAGCCATCTCATGTCTTTCCAGTAAAACCAAACCCAGCTCATCAAGTGTTTCATCTAATATCATCAGTATCTCAACAAAGGTGTCATGAAAATGGGAGTGCGTGCAATGCATGTATCAATATCATTAATCATGCTCAACATCACAAGTACCAACAATAGGTACGCCAATAATATATCCAATCACAATACCAACAGTGGGTATGCCATCAATATAATCAATCACAAGTACCAACAGCGGGTACACTAACTCTATCATAATCCAGATGATAAAACAGAATTCAATATCAATCAGTAACTCATGACATCAAGCTAGCACAATAGAACAATCAAATCACAACACAACGGGGTGGCTAGCCCCAACACACAACAGGGTCCAACCTAAGGCAATATCTAACCCAATTTCATACCCTAAGGTTCACACGCTGTCTCCGATAATATAATCTAAATATGTGCTTTTCTATACGATGTCTTACCAAGGGTAAGCCATAACCTACCTGGATGGTCGAACCGCAACACCAACAACTCACTCCTCTGCCTTGCCTTTCCGCTGAACCTGAGAACCAAAATAGTCTAAGCATAATCAAAATCTAGATTAGAAATCATGAAGAATGATACTAATATTGCTACCATTCAAGTCGGGTCAATTCTAACCCTAGAAATTGGGAAAACGGGCCCACAAGGGTAAAACGGGAAATTCGGAAGCAAAATATCAAATTAAGCACTAGGTGATTATAACCCAACCACTAATTGCTAAATTAACTCATAGATTTACCCAATTTCAAATTTGAAGCAAAACCCCCAATTTGGGTATAAACCCTACCTCTTTGATTCCGAAATTCATCACTAGAAATGGAAGATATATGATTAACAACCTTAGATTCATCAAAAACTAAGATAAACCACATCAATTTCATCATTAATAAGCCTAGGAAAAATGTTCATCAAAACCCTCTTCCAACTTCCATTATTGAGGGACTATTAAAGGAAAGGGAGAATATAAGATGATTATGATTAAATGAAGAGTAAAGGAATTAACAAGATTTACCTCCAAGAATATTACAAAAATATCTCCAAGAACAGTTCCCCAAAGCTCTAATTTCGAAATGGAAATAAATGGGGGACTAAAGGCTTTTAACACTTCATTAGTTATACAAACTGCACGTCACCCGCTATAGTAGCACTGGGATCACCCCAGCGGAGCCACTTCAGCGGTCAAGGAAAAAATCCTTGGACCGCTCCTACAGTAGGGCTACCGCTCCAAAGGGTATCGTTGCCGCGGTGCTGGTGCCGCCAAAGCGGGCACCAGCCAATAGAAACTTACCCAAGTTTCACAATTTGATCTAATTTTCTGACTAGTTCCCGAGGTCATCTGCTCACATACCAAACATATAGACACATATAAAAACACGCTACGAACGCGCTCGTGGCCTCAAAATTCCCAATGGAGGTCTCGTTGACCAAGTCAACCTCTGATGCATTACTTTCAAAATTTTCAACCCAAGTCCCAAAATGCATCCGAGTGCATTGAGAACCAAACCAAATACACACACAAGTTCTAAACAATCATCCAGACCTCTCGGAATCGATGGAATCCCGAAAAAGGTTCGTTTACCCAAAAGTCAACTTTGGGTCAATCATTTTTTATTTTAAGCCTATGAGCCCGTTTGGATAGGCTTATAAGTTGCTTATAAGCTGTTTTCAGCTTTTTTGAGTATTTGGCTGGCCAACTTAAAGCCATTTTGTGCATAAAATAAGCCCAAAAAAATAATTGAGCCCATTTGGCTTAGCTTATGTAAAGCAAATTTATAAAAATTTGTCGGGAAGCAGCTTTATAAGCCAAAAATAAGTTAGCCTACCCCAACTTTTTTTTTTTTTTGGCTTATAAGGAAAAAACATAAGTCGCTTATTTTAAGCCCATCCAAACAGGCTCTATATCTCACAAAAGTTGCCCGAATCCGTTTTAGACACCTCGGGAAGCATGCCAACGGTTCCTTTGGGTAAAAATGAGCTAATCAATACCCGAGAAAGGCGAAAATGCCGAAAAGACTATAACGATCAAATAGGTCGTTGCAATTTTTTTTTTTTAATCTTTAAAAGAAAAGAAAACTTTTTCTAATTTTTCAATGAATGAATAAACAAAAGAAGACATTTTTGGTGTTTTTCAAATGTTTGATTTCTAGAAAGAGTAACCCTAAAAGATAAGGTAAAATCTTTTGGATTTTCTGAATGAAATCTATTTTGTTTTCAATTTTTGAATAAGGATCACTGAACATGAGAAGGGCTGCCTATGTATCTCATCGAGGTGAGAATCAGGTGTGCGTAGTTTGTGAAGATAATGTACAGTCTTGTTTTTGATTTTTTTTTCTTTTAAAAGAAAAGAATTTTTTTTTTAAAATTATCGAATGAATGAATCCTAAAGGAGAAATAAAAGAAAATATTTTTGATATTTTTCTAATGTTCAAATTTTCTACAAAGAGTAACCCTAAAAAATAAGGTAAAATCTTTTTGAATTTTCTGAATAAAAACTCTTTTGTTTTGAATTTTTGAATAAAGACCACTGAATGCGAGAAGGGCTACCTACGTATCTCATCTTGGTGAGAATCAAGTGTCCGTAGTTCGTCTGGATTACAATAAAGAAAACAAACTCTTTTTTTGAAATTCCTCTAAAAATAGTGTGTTTCTTACCTTTTTTTACACAAAGTGAAAAGTGTGAGAATTAAGACCCGATAAAACTGACTCAAGTGGTTATTCTTACAAAATTAGATCTTACCAACTTTGGTAGAAGGATTACAGGCTATCTAAGCAAAACGACCAAATGCGATCATTAAAGGATTAGACATACATGTTCTTTTCATTTTTTTAAAGGTGGGTGGAACCCGAGGAGGGTTGCCTACGTATCACACCAAACAGTGAGAATCAGACCCGCGTAGGTCGCAAAGACTACTACAAGAAAAGATTTTTAAAAGACTCGTTGTTTTGGATTTTTTTTGTGAAAAGGCAGATACTGAACTCTTTCTGGTTCTTTATTGAAAATAGGTATATGATAAATCTCTTTATTTTGTTTCACTAATCACCCTAAAAGACTGTCAACAATGAACAATCCACTCCGAATAATATTGCAAATAGCACGTATGATTTATGTGTTGGCCCAAAGGAAATGGGTACCTACATGTCTTAGACGGACCCAACCCCTGTGTCGAGCCCCACTGGGTCAAATGCACAAAATGCAAACAAAGCGTGGCCTACTAAGGATAGCATATCTGTGTTATGGTTCTACTAAGGTTAAACCTAATAGAGAAAGGTATCTTATACTGACTATAAATCAAGCGGACAACTCGAGTCGGGCGAGGGACAATGTACCAGTAGTAGAGCTTTCTGGCTTTGTTGTGGGTCCTCCCCATCCTAAACATGTGTGACTATAAATTCTTCACTAGGGACTAAGGGCCCACTAACTTTATCTCAACAGTAGTGGGTTGTATTGTCACAATTCCCGTGATTGTGTGCAAAGTGTATTAGGAGAAGGTATCTAGACTGGCCATAAAATGAGTGAACTACTTGAATCTGGAAGGGACAGTTAACCAGGAGCGACACTTTCCGGGCTCACTGTTTGTCCTTCCCATCCTAAAATATGTGTGACTATAAGATCCTTCCCAGGAGCGTAACCACATAACTGGTATCTCAAAGAAAGGTTTGGGAGCGTAAACTGTGTCTTCGAGTGCACTATGTGTGTGAAGTGTCTGCCAGAAGATTCAAATGGGTGCGCCAAATGAGACAATTTATTTTACAATTCAAACAATATCAAAGGATAAATAAGCAAGAAAATAGCACATTAGGCCAATAAATAATGTATCCAAAAAAATCAAATAAAGCCAAATATAAGTCAATATAAAAGCTCGAATTCTGCTTATCACCAGCGAAGTCGCCATCTGTCACACCCCATTTTTTTACGATAACTAAATTTCTTAAGTTTTAATTTTATTTAAAAGGGTTTTTCCAGTTAATGTGAAGTTTTGAAAAGGTGGATCGGTACCCTGGTCTCCTTCTCAGACCTTGATGGGGTATGATAATTGGTTTGATTTGATGATCTTAGATATGGTAGATTTTTATATTATTCTTGGTATGAATTGGTTGTCTCCGTATCATGTGATCTACATTGTCATGCCATGATGGTCACGTTAGCTATGCCAAGGATTCCTAGGTTGGAATGGAAGGGTGCTACTAGTCGTGCGCCGAAGAAAGTAATATCATTTCTTAAGGATTTCCAGATGCTGAGAAGGGGTGCAGAGCTTAATTGGCTTATGTTCGAGATACTAGTGCTGACATTCCTCTTCTTGAGTTAGTACTAGTGGTTAGGGAGTTTCCCGAGGTGTTTCCGACCAATTTACCAAGTGTTCCTCTGGATCGTGATATAGACTTCTGCATTGACTTGGAGCCAGGCACCAAGCCTATTTCTATTCTGCCATATCAGATAGCACCAGCAGAGTTAAATGAGTTGAAGGAGCAGTTGCAAGACATGTTGAGTAAAGGGGTTCATTAGACCCAGTGTTTCCCCTTGAGGTGCTTCAGTGTTGTTCGTGAAGAAGAAGAATGGGTCTATGAGGATGTGCGTCAATTATCGGCAGTTGAACAAGATTACCATTAAGAACAAGTATCCCATTCCTCGAATTGATGACTTGTTTGATAAGTTTTAGGGTGCGTCGGTCTTTTCTAAGATTAACTTGAGGTCCGATTATCACCAGTTAAAGATTAGGGCGGAGTACATACTAAAGATGGCCTTCAGGACCCAATATGGGCATTATAAGTTCTTGGTTATGTCATTTAGGTTGACCAATGCTCTAGCAACATTTATGGATTTGATGAACGGTGTTTTCAGATCGTACTTGGACTCATTTGTGATAGTTTTCATTGATGACATCTTGATATACTCTCGCAGTCAAGCAGAGCACGAGAGGTATTTGAAGATTATGCTCGAGACCTTGAAGAAGGAGAAGTTATATGCTAAGTTCTCAAAGTGTGTGTTTTCGCTTGATTCTGGAGTCTTCTTGGGCCATGTGGTGACTAAGGTTGGAATCAAGGTAGATCCAAAGAAGATTGATGCACTTCGTGATTAGGTCATACCTACTTCAGTTATCGAGATTCGGAGTTTCGTTGGCCTTGCTAGTTATTGACGGCGCTTTGTGGAGGTGTTTTCCTCTATAGCATCTTCTCTGACTAGATTGACTCAGAAGAATGTACCTTTTCAGTGGTCGCATGAGTGCGAGGTGAGCTTTCAAAAGCTCAAGATTTTGTTGTCGCATTCGAGTGCTGATTGTGATGCACCGTGGATTGGCCTTGGTTGTGTTTAGAACAAAATTTTTACAGCTTAAAAAACCGGACCGAACGAAGTCAAGATTTTTCGAGATTTTCGGTTCGGGTTCGGTTCCAATTTTTAAAAATTTGTTTTGACTTTTGCAAATATTATATATCGACTCTTTATATTAAATAGTCAACTCCAAACCCATGCCTATTAGATTTAAACTAAAGAGTGTTCTTTTGTATCAATATTCAATCATCGGACTTAACGTATCCCTAATTTCGATTGGGCCTTGCTGTGTTCACATGATATTTCTCTCTCTTCTTGTTGCTCGTTTGGTTGTTTGTAGTTCTTGTTTTCCTGAATGTGATTTTGAATGTTCTTGATCATCGACGCCTTCTTTAAAGAGCATTCCTATGCCATGATTGAAGTGTGAAGAGGTTCAAAGAACACCACGATTAATTTGAAGAATCTTTCATTTTCTTGCTACCTCTCATTGCATTTCTTGATTTATGACTTTCTTTTTTAGTTGAATTGATGAAACTAAAATATGATATATTTTTGATTTGTGTAGGATGAGTTAGTTTTGACTTGGCAATCAAAATCCTTGTCATTATTCTCCTTTTAAGCTTGAACAATGAGCTAGTTATATTATTCTTTCTTTTACTTTTAATCACTAGGGAATTCTTGTCATTTTCCAATTTGGGTTTGGTGTTTTGATCAGTTAATTTGTCTGCATGATGTTCCACTACCTTGTCCTGTGTCACTATCGAGGTTGAAATGTTTGTCGAAATGAACTTTAATGCTTTACAATTGTTTATTGAAATTCAGAATGTTTAGATCTTTTGACATTTAGAATTGTTCTACTAAGCTTGAGTAGAAGGTTTATCTCTTGTATGATATGAGATTGTAGGCATCATAATTTAGCAAATTAAATATAAAGTGGAAGTTTGATTGTTAGATATTTGCATAGTAAGGATTATGATATGTTTGTTGCTCTGATTCTTTATCATCTGGGCAAGGCCAATTGAAAAATCGAAGACCGAACCAGACCAAACTTCAAAAAACGAAACCCGAAAGAACAGTGGATAGTTTGGTTCGGTGTTTTGTGTCCGTTCAAAACACCGAACAGAAATAGCCGGGTGCCGATGTATGAAGAAAACCAAAGTAGTGTTTGATGCGAAAGGGGGAAAGTGATAGCCTATGCTTCTAGGTAGTTGAAGAGGCACGAGGAAGAACTGCTCATGACGGGGAGTATTTAGGCGACCTTGTATGCATTGTGAGGTGTTTGACGTCTTCAACACATTTCAACCAGGAGGGATCTAAATTTGACTTAATATGATATGTCGATTCTTTATCATCCGGGCAAGGAGCCAATGTAGTGGTGGATGCCTTGACATAAGTTGGTTATGTAATGAGCGACCTTTAGTTTGGACGTCGTTATAGTCTTTCCGGAAATTTTGTCCTTTCCCAAGCATTGATTAGCTCACTTTTGACCCGTGAAAATAGTTGGCACGCTTCCCGAGGTGTATAGGCCAAATTTGGGCAACTTTTTTAAAATATAGGCTTAAAGTGAAAAAGAGTTGACCCAAAGTTGACTTTTAGGTAAACAGACCTTTTTTGGAATTGCGTTGATTTCGAGAGGTCCGGATGGTCGTTTATAACTTGTGTATGTATCTGGTTCGATTTTCAATACACTCAGATGCATTTTGGAACTTGGGTTGGGAATAAAAAATGAGGCATCGGGGATTGACTCGGTTAACGAGACCTCCGTTGGGAATTTAGAGTCCACAAACGCGTTCATAGCGTATTTTTGTGTAGGTTTGTGTATGTGGCTTGTGAGCAGATGGCCTCGGGAATGGTTCGGAATTTTGATTGAGACTTAGAAAAATTAGGAGATTTCTGGTACCTGGTGTTCGCATTAGCGGCACCGATCTTGGGCCGATTCTTGCGCCGTTACGGTTGGTCGACAGGGGCCAGGCGGCCAAGGCGGGTGGTCTAGACCGCCTAGCCGATCTGTTAGACGCCGTAACGGCATCTTGTCGCGACCCGTTACGGTTGTGGCGATGTGATCCCGTTGTTTCATTAAGTGTGTTTAAAATAAGCCTTTAGTCCCTCATTTAATACCATTTCGAAATTAGAGCTTTAAGGACTGTTCTTGGAGATATTTGGAGAAAACTCTTAGAGGTAAATCTTGCTAATCCCTTTACTATTCCATTAATCCCAAACATCATATATTCCCCCTTTCTTTTAATAATTTCTTAGTAATGGACGATGAAAGTGGGTTTTGATGAACATTTTCTTTAGGCTTATTAATGATGAAATTGATGGGATTTATGCTAGATTTTGATGAATCTAAGTTTATTAATCATATATCTTTCATTATTAGTGTTGAATTTCGGAATCAAAGAGTTAGGGTTTTTACCCAAATTGGGGGTTTTTGCTTCAAATACGAAATTAGGTAAATCTATGAGTCAATTTAGCAATTAGTGGTTGGGTTTTGATCACCTAGTGCTTAATTTGATATTTTGCTTCCGAATTTTTCGTTTTGACCTCGTGGGCCCCATTTCTCTAAATTCTAGGGTTGGTTTTGACCTAAATAGAATGATAGTAATATTAGCATCATTCTTTATGATTTGTAATCTAGATTTCGAATATGCCTAGGCTTTATCGATATTGAGGCTCAGCGGAAGGGGAAGGCGATAGAGTGATTTGTTGGTGTTGCTGTGCGGCCATCCAGGTAGGTTATGGCTTACCTTTTTCAGACTTCGCATAGCGAAGCATATATTTAGATTATATCGTCGGAGAAAGCATGTGAACCTTCACGTATGAAGTTGGGATGAATATTGTCTTAGGTTGGGCCTTGTTGTGTGTTTGGGACTAGCCAATCCGTTGTGTTGTGATTGATTGTTCTGTCGTGTTGACTTGATGCCATGTGTTGATAATAGATATTGACATCTATTATTCTATCTTGATTATGATATTGTTGGCGTACCCATTGTTGGTAGTTGTGATTCGGATATATTGTTGGTATACCCACTGCTGGTACTTGTGATTCAGATATATTGTTGGCTTACCCATTGTTGGTACTTGTGATATTGAGCATGATCATTGTGGATACATGCATTGCATGCACTCTCATTCTTTATGATATACTGTTGAGTTATTGATAATACTTGATGAAATGATGAGCTAGGCTCGATTTTTACTTTAGTGACGTGAGAGGCAGATATCCGATGTTAGTTCCATAATTTTTGATTGAGTGAGTGCATAGACTCCGTGGGTCCCCCAGAGTAGTGCCGGTAAGAACCCTTCATGATTAAAGATCTGGGGCCCCGCTGTCTGTTGGGCAAAGATTCGAGATGGGTGGCACTTAGACTTCGCGAGTCACATTGGGTTGTGCTACCGAGATGTCGATATTTCCGTCCGGAGTACATGTGTACACAGCATTTGCATGGCATAGCATTGCATTGCTCCGTGGCTTGCTTTGAGATGTTTTTGGTGTTGTACTTATGATGTTGGATTCAGACTTGATTTATTGAGACTTGGCACATTTGGGATTAGATGCTCTACTTAGGGATTAGATGCTCTACTTAGGCGACGACGCATACTTGGCTTCGATTATGCTTGATTTATACTTGTTGGTTTATCTATCGTTCTGGCTTTATTATCTGAATTGTGTTAGCTATGTCTAGTCGGCCGATGATGCCTATCAGTATTGTTGTTTTGTATTGACCTGCACTTGCTGCATTCCTTTATGAACGTAGAGTATCAGGTTGGATCTTCTTTCATTACGTGTGGCTGATAGTCGCTTCAGCATTATCTTCAACTTCCTAGGGTGAGCATGGTGGATTCGGCACTTGAACATTCTATCATTATGTTATTCCTATTCAGAGACATAGATACTTTTATGTATTGTTATCCCAGGCATGTATTTATTCCCTTAGATGCTCTTTTACTGCTCAGACTAGACCCTAGGGGTATTATTATTATTTCGCACTTTTCTACTATATATATATAAAAAAAATATCGTGAGACTTACGTATTTATTCTATTCCGTTTTCCAATTTAATTATTTATGTATTTATTTATCGTTGGGTTAAGAGTTCGCTTACCGAGGTGGAAAAGGTAAGTGCCCGCACGGCTTATGCCAAAATGGGTCTTGACAAGTTAGTATTAGAGCCCTAAGTTACCTGGTCTATAATACAGGAGCCTGGCTAGTAGAGTCTCGTGGATCTGTACGTTGAGCTCCGTACTTATCTGCGAGAGGCTATAGGATATTAAGGAAATCTCACTTTCTTTCATTCTTTCGTGCTACTTTATTCTAATTGGTATCTAGAAAGATCAAATTGTTATCTGACTCTTATCTCGTTTCTCACAGATGGTGAGGACTCGAGCTACTATGGCCCGAGGTCAGGTGCCAGAGCCCTCAGCTACGGCTGGCACACGAGGGCGAGCGACTGCCAAAGGGCGTGGCAGAGCGAGAGGCCCCAGCTAGGGGCAGGGCTCCTGCGGTAGGACAATGCCGAGAGAGATCGTCATCTCCTGAGCCCGAGGATGTGGCTCCAGCACCAACACCGCCTGAGGTTACTTCTGGTCAGGCCATGCAGGATACTATGGCTAGGTTCTTACTTTATCTTGATACCCAGCAGGCGGCAACCGATATTACTACTCCCGGTAGGGGTTCACAGAATAGGGTTGGGTCGCAAACCTCTGAGCCGAGACCTATGCGGGCAGTACATCACACTGTAGCTATGGCTCCTCGTATTAATGCGATACCCGCTCCTAGTGATGATCTGAGGACCATGGAGGGCGCTGTTATGATTGTGTCTAATCAGGACCTTATTGGGAGATTCAAGAATTTAGAGCCGCCGAGGTTCTCTGGTACTTCGTCTGAGGATGCTTATAAGTTTATTCTTTGTATGCATGAGTTGCTACACTGTATGGGGATTGTGGAGACCCACGGGGTTGATTATGTATCCTACTAGTTTCGCGGCAATGCAAAGATGTGGTGGAGGTATTTCGTGGGGTGCAGACCTGAGGGTTCCCCTCTCCTAACTTGGACTCAGTTCTACCGGGCCTTCCTTGAGAAGAATGTGCCTCGGTCTTTGAGAGAGGCGCGTAGGGAAGAGTTTTTTTTAGTAGAGGGGCATGTCTTTAGAGTCCTATGTGACCCGCTTTTTTTATCTGGCCTGTTATTCTACTCTGTTGATCCCTACTGAGGCCGATAGGATCATGAGTTTTGTTAGGGGACTAGTGGGCTCTATACATATTTCTTGTCTTCAGATGGAGTCTATGGGGGCTTCCTTCTAGTCTATTATAGAGCATGCTTCTATGGTTGAGGGCGCTAAGGCCCGTGTTGTTAGTGGTGGTGACAATAGGCCACGTCAGACTGGGAGTTATGGTGGTTCTAGTTCAAGGGGCACCCGCCGCTTTTTGAGGCGCATCGGTATATTCGTGCGTCTCCGTGCATTCGACACTACGGGCTTCCCCGGTGAGCCACCGGCGGAGGGAGCTCCTGAGAGTTCGTTCTCCAGACCAGTGGACAGGGCTGCTTTATCCGGGTCTTTAGTTTCTATGTATCAGCATTCGTCTCCTATTACTTGTTTTTCATTTAGCGAGGTTGGGCATGTTGCTAGGAGATATCCCTGACCCTGTTGGGATTATCAGCCGCCGAGGACTCCTATATCATCTAGTGGTCGAGGTGGGACTTCTCAGAGGGGCAACGCTCAGGAAGGCCGTGGTGTTTCTCATAGCTCTAGAGGTGGTTCCCAGCTAGCTAGAGGTGGTTCTCAGAGTGCGACAGGGGAACTCAGACTGGGCGTAGTGGAGCCCATTGCTACTCATTTTCAGGTAGGCCTGAGGCAGAGGCCTTAGATGTTGTGATTTTAGGTACCATTTCTGTCCGTCATAGAGCAGCATATGTGTTATTTGATCCTGGATCTACCTATTCGTATGTATCTGCATTTCATGCCATTGGTTGGGATATGCCTTGTGATAGCATAGATATACCTGTTCATGTGTCTACTCTGGTTGGAGATTTTTTGATTGTTGATCGAGTTTACCAGTCTTGTTTGGTTACTTTTATTGGGTATGACACTTGGGTAAATTTGATGATTCTCGATATGATGAGCTTTGATGTTATATTGGGAATGTACCGGCTTTCTCCATATCACACAATCTTGGACTGTCACGCCAAGACAATCACCTTAGCCATGTTGGGCATTCCTAGGCTTGAGTGGAGTGGTACTCCTAGTCATGCTCTGAAGAAGATCATTTCCTTCCTTCGGGCAAAGAAGTTAGTAAGTAAGGGGTGTTTAGCCTATTTGGCTCATGTTCGTGATACTACTGTTGCATCTCTACCCCTTGAGTCTATTCCTATAGTGAGCGAGTTCGTGGAGGTATTCCCATCGGATCTGCCGGGTATGCCACCCGATCGCGACATTGATTTCTGTATTGACTTAGATCCGGGCACTCGCCCAATTCCTATTTTGCCATATCGGATGGCACCTGCTGAGTTGAGAGAGCTTAAGGAATAGTTACCTAATTTGTTGAGCAAAGGGTTCATAGACTGAGCGGCTCCCCTAGGGATGCTTCTGTGTTATTTATGAAGAAAAAAGATAGGACCATGAGAATGTATATTGATTACCGCCAATTGAACAAGGTGACTATTCAGAACAAGTGCCCTATGCCTCGTATTGATGATCTATTTGACCAGCTTCAGTGTTTTCGAAGATTTATTTGCTTTCAGGCTATCACCAGTTGAAGATCAAGGCAAAGGATATTCTGAAGACAGCATTTCGGACGAGATATGGCCATTATGAGTTTCTAGTGATGTCTTTTGGGCTTACCAATGCCCCGACTGCATTTATGACTTTGATGAATGGCATCTTTAGGCATTCCTTGACTCCTTTCTGATTGTGTTTATTGATGATAACTTGGTCTATTCCAAGAGTAGAGAGGAGCATGAGAGCCATCTTCGTTCCATTCTTGGGTTGTTAAAGAGGCATAGTCTGATTGCCAAGTTTTTTAAGTGTGAGTTCTGGTTGGAATCTGTAGCATTTTTGGGTCATGTTGTGTCTAAGGATGGAATTATAGTTGACCCACAGAAGATTGAGGCTGTGAGGAGTTGGGCGAGGCCACTACTATTACTGAGATTCGTAGTTTTGGGTGTTTGGCCAGCTATTACCGTCGCTTCGTGAAGGCTTTTGTTGCTATTGCTTCATTTTTTACCAGATTGACTCAGAAGGAGGTTCCCTTCCAGTAGTTAGATGATTGTGAGGAGAGCTTTCTAAAGCTCAAGCTTCTTTTGGCGACAGCCCCGATCCTAGCATTACCCGTAGAGGGAAGGACTTCACAATATATTGTGATACCTCTCCTGTGGTCTTAGGTGTTGTGTTGATGCAGGAGGGTACGGTGATAGCTTATGCTTCCCGTCAGTTGAAGATTCATGAGAAGAATTACCCTACCCATGATTTGGATTTGTTGGCCGTGGTCTTCACTTTAAAGATTTGGAGGCATTATTTGTACGATGTCCATTGTGAGGTTTTTCACAGATCACCGTAGCCTTCAACATGTGTTTACTCAGAGAGATCTTAATTCCAGGCACCGCCGATGGATGGAAGTCCTAAAGGACTATGACATCTCTATTCTGTACTATCCTGGGAAAGTCAATGTGGTAGCTGATGTCTTGAGTCGCAAGGCAGTGAGTATGGGGAGTTTAGCTCGATTGATTGTTTCCGAGTGTCTGTTGTCCGTGGAGATTCAGACTCTGGCCAACAGTTTCGCTCGCCTTGATATTTCAGCCCTAAGCAGGATTTTGGCTTATATAGAGGTGAAGTCGTCTTTATTGGATCGAATCAAGACTCATCAGTTTGAAGATGCTCAGTTGAGCAAGATTCGAGATAGAACTTTGAGCGGTGAGGCCAACGTGGCCATGATTGATTCTGAGGGCATTTTGATGATTAAGGGATGCGTGTGCATTCCTCGTGTTTGTGATTTGATTCATTTAATCTTGTCCGAGGCTCAGAGCTCTCGCTATTCTATTCATCCGAGGGCAACTAAGATGTATCGTGATTTGACACAGCACTATTAGTGGTGTAGGATGAAGAGAGATATAGTTGATTTCGTGGCTAAGTGTGGTAATTATCAGCAGGTAAAGTATGAGCACCAGTGACCTAGTGGAGGGCTTCACAGGATGCCCATTCCCGAGTGAAAGTGAGGGAGGATTACCTTGGATTTTGTTGTGGGTCTTTCGAAGACCCTGGGTAAGTTTGACTCTATTTGGGTGATAGTTGATCGGTTGACTTAGTCCGCTCACTTTGTTCCAGTTCAGGTTTCCTATACCGCGGAGAAGTTAGCGAAAATGTGCATTCGGGATATTGTGAGGTTGCATGGGGTTCCTATTTCTGTTGTATCTGATCGGGGTACTATCTTTATGTTATATCCCGTATTTTGTACATTGGGACAATCCGAGTTAACCACGATAAGTTAGGGACAAGACTATTCCGAGATACGAAGTCGAGACTTTTAACCACGATCTTGTTTTAAGACATAAGTTGCTTATGATTTTGTGGCATGGAATATTAAGGAAATTTGGGGTTAAAAGTTAATTTTGGAAAGTAATTATTTCATGAAAAAGGAAAAAAAAAAAAAAAAAAAAAGGGCCAAGTGGCCGGCCATGATGGTGTGGGCCATGGGCCACTTGGATGCTTAATATAATACACAAAAGATGACTAATTAGTCATATTCCTCATCTTCAACACTTAAGAAAATTCAAGAAACTTGGAGAACAAAAAAAAAGGCCATTCGGCCATAGCTACAAGAATTTGAGGTTCAAAAATCTTGAAAAAAAATATATTTTCTTCTAGGAAATCAACCAATTGGAAGGTCCTCTTTAACGTGAGATAGTTGTTGGAGTCAACAAATCATTCGTTTTGTCATTTGCAAACCCTAGCCAACTTGTGGAGTTTAGTAGAAAAGGTGAGATTAATCTTCTTTTACATATGTTATGGATGATTTGTGTATGCTGTAGTATGTAAAAATGGATGAAACTCATGAAATATTGCATGTTGAAGTTGAGCCGTGTGTATGGCTTGTGGCCATGTAAGTGTGTGTTGTGTAGGAGTGACGAATTAATTCTATTTAGCATGTTTGGTTGTTGTAGTGTGTTGAAATGGATGAGAATCATGAAAGTTGTGTGTTGGGGTGGTGGCCGAATATGGGTCATCTTGTATGGCAAGGGATGAATTAATATTCTTTAGTGTTTTGGTTGTTGTTGTTGTGGGTTCTATGTTGATAATGAAAGTTTAATGATTCAAGTTGAAATTGTAAGTGTCGTGAAATGATTTGGAAGTAACGTGATTTTTTAATGTAGATTTCATATTTATAAGAATGACATTGTTAACGTGTGTATTGTTGGTGTAATTCATGAATTTGGGGGAAAGAATGTGTTGTTGTTGTTGTTCTCGGGTTTGGGATGGTTTCGGGTGGAGTGGAGTTTTGGTTGGGTTGTTTTGAATATTGTGGTGGTTGTTTAAAGTGTTCTTGAATTTTGTTTGAATGATCTCGGATTAGTACTTGAACATGTGAGCGTTGATGTTGGTTTGAATGTATGTAGTTGAATTGAATATAATTGGAATGTTGTCGAATTATGTAGAAAAGAGTTACTAACGTTAGAATGCATTTCGAATTGATTATTGATGTTGTAAACATGGTTGTTGGTATTGTTGTTGAAGATTTGGCCGAGTTGAATTCTCGAGGATGTTGAATTTATAGGAAATCTTTTGCCTAAATTTGTAGATAAAAGTACTAGTTTGGAATTGAATTCTTAAGCGCCTATAGCTAATGTTTGGTATCAATGATGTTGTTGTAGATCTTGGGGAGCCGAGACTTAGGTTTGGATTAGCTTTGAGAGGGGACGAGGTATGTAAAGCCTAACCCTTCTTTTCTTTTGGCATGTCTTAGTGGTGAGTAGGCTATGATACGAGCCTCGGAAGTAATTCACTCTTAAGATCCGAGCTTGTATACAATTCTTATTCGCTTCTTAATATTGACTTTCTTAATGTAGTCGAATTAAGGTTCTTATGTTTTTATATGATTGAATTTCAAAAGTTACATAAAGAATTTGTTCTTAAAAGAGTCGTAACTACGAACGACCGTAACTTTCATAGACGAGCTCGGATCGCTTCGAAACGTTCGTAGGAGATTCTATAATGAATAATATCTCTAACTTTCATAGGCGGGCTCGGATTGTTTTGATACTTGTCCGTGGGCCCCCGAGACTCTTCTATGTTTGGTTCTAACGACTTTTTGAAAGATCTTAATGTGACTATTGTCTTAACCCTCGAGTATGGATTATTTACTTATCTATTGAGTCTATGATAATGATTTTATAAATATGGTTACTCACGACTCTGCTCGTGCAAATGGTTGTTACATTCTTTCGTCGAGTCCCGGGCCGGTTATGTCGTCGTGCGCACTATGTTATATTCCGGTGTTATCTTTGTGTTATGGTTCACGAGCTCACCATTAGAGGGGTTCCGTTTATATTTGGTGTTATGCTGTGTTATGGCGTTATGATGCGTTATGGAGATATGTCGGGTTACGGAGATATGAAATCTTCTGGTGTTATGCTGTGTTATGGCGCCAAATGACGGGGTGGCGACCATGTTCCCTGAGCCCCATGCATGATTTGTGTTTCAAAACTAAGTATTTTGATGTTTTGCATATTGTACTTATTTACTGTACTTCTTGTTCCGATTATGATTCTTGTTCTTGTATTTCATGCTTTGCATCACCGGTACATATTAAATCTTGACCCACTTTCTTAATTTGCGTTTCGTATGCCCGCGAATTGAGGTATAGACGCCCATCTTGGTGATCCGCCAGCCTAGACACCCATCTGTACTTTGGAGTGCTCCTTCGTTCCAGAGCCTATATTTTGGTACAGATTCCTCCGTTGTATATATGCATATGTCTATTCAGGGGTACGGCGGGCCCCTGTCCCGTCATATGATTCCGTTGTTCTTCTTAGAGGTCTTTAGACATATATGTGGGTTGTGTATATTATTGTTCAGATGTGTTCGTATGTTTTATGTTTGGGCGGTCCCATTCGCCGTGGCAGCCTTGTCGGCTTGCGTTCGTATATATTTTGGGACGCTACTTTATGATAGCACTTGTTGGCTTACGTGATATGTATGCTTGTCCATGCGATAACTTGGAGACTAAGTATGATCTTTGTATATGTGTAAGTATTTGTATGCTGATTCCGATTATTGGGTACGTACGGGTGCCCAGCTCGGGCACTAGTTGCGGCCTACGGGGTTAGGTCGTGACACTTTACTTTCCGTTTCTGTTGGGCGTTTCATGAGGAGTTGGGTACCTGATTGGATCTCAGTACAGCTTTTCATCCCCAGATCGATGGCAAGTCTGTGCGGACCATTCAAGTGCTTGAGGACATGTTAAGAGCGTGTGTTATTGATTTTGGTGGTCATTGGGATTAACATTTGCCCTTGGTAGAGTTTGCGTATAATAACAGTTATCACTCGAGTATTGGTATGGCGTCTTTTGAGGCTTTGTATGGCAGGAAATATAGCTCTCCGATTGGCTGGTTTGATGGGTTCGAGGCTCAACCTTAGAGTACGGATCTATTAAGAGAGTCCCTTGATAGAGTGAGAGTTATTCGAGGCGGCTTTTTGGTAGCTCGAGTCGGCAAAAGATGTATGCGGACCGAAAGGTCCGGGGGTGAGTTCTTTGTTGGTGACCGGAGTTCTATTGAAGGTTTCACCCGCTGAAGGGTGTTATGAGATTTGGTAAGAACGGCAAGTTGAGCCCCGGGTATATTGGTCCGTTTGAGATTGTTGCTCGTGTGGGTGATTGTGGCTTATGAGTTGGCATTCTTTGCCAGGGCTTGGTGAGTTCATCGGTTTGATTTCGATCTTTGAATAAGTACCATGCCTACTTACATTGTTCGTTGGGATTCTGTATCACTTGACCGAAATTTGACTTATGAGGTGGAGCCTATCGCGATCTTGGATAGGTAGGTTCGAAAGTTGAGGTCAAAAGAGATTGCTTCTTTGAAGGTGCATTGGAAGCAGATCATTGAGAGGAGGCTACTTGGGAGATCGAGTCTGACATGCATAGCCGATATCCCCAGTTGTTCACTGATTCAGGTAATTTCGCTTCCTTCTCTTATTCGCTCGAGGATGAGCGATGGTTTAATTGGTATATGATATAACGACCCGTTTGGTCGTTATAGTCTTTCTGGCAATTTTTCCCTTTTCCAAGCATTGATTAGCTCACTTTTGACTCGAAGGAACAGTTGGCATGCTTCTCAAGGTGTCTAGGCCCGATTCGGGCAACTTTTGTGAAATATAGGCTTAAAGTGAAAAAAAGTTGACCCAAAGTTGACTTTTGGATAAATGGACCTTTTTCGAAATTTCACCGATTTTGAGAGGTCTGGAAGGTCATTTATAACTTGTGTATGTATCTGGTTCGGTTCCCAATGCACTCGGATGCATTTTGGGACTTGGGTTGGGAATTTTGGAAATGTGGCATCGGGGGTTGACTCGGTCAACGAGACATCCGTTGGGAATTCGGAGGCCATTACACATTCGTAGCGTATTTTTGTGTGGGTCTTTGTATGTAGTTTGTGAGTAGATGGCCTCGAGAATGGTTCGGGATTTCGATTGGGACTTAGAAAATTTGGGGGATTTAAATTTTTCTGGTGTCCACATTAGCGGCTACGGTGCCATCCCTAGCGGTGCGGCTAACGTAGGCTGGGTGATTGTTAGGGCGGCCAGGCGAATTGGCCCGCCATGGCAGGTCTGTTGAATGACGGCGCGAAGCGGCGCCGCCGTTGGGCCAGATTCACGTCGTGGCGGTAATGGGCCTGTTGTTTCATTAATTGTGTTTAAATAAGCCTTTAGTCCCTCATTTAATTCCATTTTGAAATTAGAGCTTTGGGGACTGTTCTTAGAGATATTTGGAGAAAACTCTTAGAGGTAAATCTTGCTAATCCCTTTACTATTCCATTAATCCCAATCATCATAGATTCCCCCTTTCCTTTAATAATTTCTTAGTAATGGAAGATGAAAGTGGGTTTTGATGAGCATTTTCTCTAGGCTTATTAATGATGAAATTGATGGGGTTTATACTAGATTTTGATGAATCTAATTTTATTAATCATATATCTTACATTATTAGTGTTGAATTTCGGAATCAAAGAGTTAGGGTTTTTACCCAAATTGGGGGTTTTTGCTTCAAATTCGAAATTTGGTAAATCTATGAGTCAATTTAGCAATTAGTGGTTGGGTTTTGATCACCTAGTGCTTAATATGATATTTTACTTTCGAATTTCCCGTTTTGACTTTGTGGGCCCCGTTTCCCCAAATTCTAGGGTTGATTTTGACCTAAATAGAATGATAGTAATATTAGCATCATTCTTCATGATTTCTAATCTAGATTTCGAATATGCGTAGACTTTATCGATATTGCGGCTCAGCGGAAGGGGAAGGCGATAGAGTGATATGTTGGTGTTGCTATTCGGCCATCCAGGTAGGTTATGGCTTACCTTTGTGAAATTTCGCATAGCGAAACATATATTTAGATTATATGGTCGGAGAAAGCATGTGAACATTCGGGTATGAAGTTGGGATGGATATTGTCTTAGGTTGGCCCTATTGTATGTTTGGGACTAGCCATCCCGTTGTGTTGTGATTGATTGTTCTATCGTGTTGGCTTGATGCTATGTGTTGATAATAGATATTGACATTTATAATTCTATCTTGATTATGATATTGTTGGCATACCCACTGTTGGTTGTTGTGATTCAAATATATTGTTAGCATACCCACTGCTGGTACTTATGATTCATATATATTGTTGGCGTACCCATTATTGGTACTGGTGATATTGAGTATGATCATTGTGGATATATGCATTGCACGCACTCTCATTCTTTATGATACACTGTTGAGTTACTGATGATACTTAATGAAACATTATGATGAGCTGGGCTCAGTTTTTACTTGAGTGACGTGAGAGGCCGATATCCGATGTTAGTTCCATAATCATTGATTGAGTGAGTGCATGGACTCCGCGGATCCCCCAGAGTGGTGCCGGTGAGAACCCCCCGTGGGCAAAGATCCGGGATGGGTGGCACTTAGACTTCACGAGTCACACTAGGTTGTGCTACCGAGATGTCGATATTTCCGTCCGGAGTACATGTGTACATAACATTTGTATGGCATTGCATTGCATCCATACATTATTGCATTGTATTGCACCGTGTCTTACTTTGAGATGTTTTTGGTGTTGTACTTGTGATGTTGGATTCAGACTTGATGTATTGAGACTTGGCACATTTGGGATTAGATGCTCTACCTAGGCGATGATGCATACTTGGCTTCGATTATGTTTGATTTATACTTGTTGGTTTATTTGTCTATCTAGCTTTATTATCTGAATTGTGTTAGCTTTGCTTAGTCGACCGATGATGCCTGCCAGTACTGTCGTTTTGTACTGACTTGCACTTGCTGCATTCCTTTATGAATGTAGAGTATCAGGTTGGATCTGCTTCCGTTACGCGTGGCTGATAGTCGCTTCAGCATTATCTTCGAGTTTCCAGGGTGAGCATGGCCGTTCGCTGCCTTGAACACTTCTCTGTCATTATGTCTTATTCCTATTCAGAGACATAGATACTTTTATGTATTATTATCCCAGACATGTATTTATTTCCTTAAATGCTCTTGTATTACTCCAACTAGATCCTGGGAGTATGATTATTATTCTGCACTTTTCTACTGTATGTATGTGTGCGTGTGCGTGTGCGTGTGCGTGTGTGTGTGTGTGTGTGTGTGTGTGTGTGTGTGTATATATATATATATATATATATATATTATCGTTCGACTTACGTATTTATTCTATTCGTTGCTCAATTTAATTATTTATGTATTTATTTATCATTGGGTTAAGGCTTCGCTACTGAGGTGGGAAATGTATGTGCCTGCACGGCTTATGCCAAAATGGGTCATGACATTTCTGAACCTGGTAAGGTTTTAGCTTGTGTGGAGGCACCGTCTTCTCTATTGGAGCAGATTAGAGCCCAGCAGTTTGATGATCCAAAGTTGTGCAAAATTTGAGATAAGGTGTTGAAAGGGAAGGCTAGAGAGGCAATTCTTGATGATGAGGGAGTTTTAAGGATCAAGGGTCGTATTTGTGTTCCTTAGGTGGGTGATTTGACTAGATTGATTATAGAGGAGGCGCATAGTTCGAGGTACTCTATTCATCCAGATGCTGCAAAGATTTATCGTGATTTGAAGTAACATTATTGGTGGTGGTGTATGAAGAGGGACATTGCAGGATATTTGACCAAGTGTTTGAATTGTCAGCAAGTGAAGTATGAGCAACAAAATCTGGGTTAAATTACTTAGAGGATGCCTATACCTGAGCGGAAATGGGAGAATGGACTTCGTGGTAGGGATACCATAGACTTTCAGGAAATTCGATGCTATTTGGGTCATTATGGACCGTTCGACTAAGTCGGCTCATTTTATACCAGTTCATACTACTTACACATCAGAGAAGTTGGCCAGGATCTACATCTGAGAGATAGTTCGTTTGCATGGAGTGCCATTTCCATCATTTTAGACTGAGGCACTCAGTTTACATTTCATTTATGGCGATCTTTGCAAATGGAATTGGGTACTAGAGTTGAGCTTCGCACAACATTTCACCCTCAGACTGATGGATAGTCCGAGCATACTATTCAGGTCCTTGAGGATACGTTACCAGCCCGTGTGATTTTTTGGTGGTCATTGGGATCGGTTCTTACCTTTGGCAGAGCTTGCCTATAACAACAGTTACGATTTCAGCATTAAGATGGCACCATCTGCGGCATTGTATTATAGGAGATGTCATTCTCCAGTTGGTTGGTTCGATGCTTTTGAGGTGAGGCCTTGGGTGCAGACTTGCTTCGTGATTCTTTTGATTGGAAAGTTAGTTTAAAGGCTTTTGGGGTCGACTGAGTCAAAATGACCTCTTTTAGAAATTCTGAGTGCGCGGGTGAGTTCACAACATGTTTTTAAGTTAGGGTGCATATTTTGTTTGTATCCGAGAGGTTCCGAATGAGTCCAGGGATTTCTGGTTGAAAAGTGAAAAACCAGATTTTTCTGGTTTCAGAAGTTTATGGTGTCCTTCTACGTGATCGCGAAGAAGGCATCGCGATCGCGTCCTTCAGGAAGTCTGGTCATAGCGATTGCGAGGCTCTGGTTGCGATCACGATATATAAATTTCTGCGTCCTCGCGACCGCGATAGTGGGTCCCACGATCGCGATAGTGATGTATCTGGGCATATTGAAAATCCCCCGAATCGTGATTAGACTTCTCATTCACATAATTTTCACTTGGGAACTTGTTTTGGGTGAAATTTGGGAGGTTATGCAAAGGTCATCAATTGGGTAAGATTCTAACCCTTCTCTTATGATTATTCTATAGATTAATAAGGTTTTTCATGCTGAGATTCTTGAATTAAGAGAGATAAATTGGGAATTTGAAACCCCAGGCTTGAAGATAGAAATTCTTCAATTAAGCTTGGAATCATGGATGGTTTGTACTGATTTTTGATATATAGACTCTCTGAATCATGGGTAAGCCAATTTTGGGTTGAATTTCCTATTTTGTCCTTCGTAGCTCAGAATCCTATTTTGGGTGACTTCTTGGGTTGTATTTAAAGTATGTTAATATGGATATCAGTGGATTCGTATAACTTCCTAGGATACTAATTTGACCATAATGAACCCATTTTTCTAATAAAATTACTGATTTGACCTTTGGGGTTTTGTCACAACCCAATTTCACTAAGTCATGAGGGCACCTACCTTTCTCAACTCGGTAGGCGAGCCCTTAACCCAACAATCATAAATCATATGTAAAGCGGAAGAAGATAGAATAATGCAAGTCTTAAGATAATAACATAGGAATATGCGAAAGTAAGAAATACACCCCAGTATCTGGTCTGGTCATACAAGAGCAACTAACTAACTACTACAAGTCTGAATAATAACAATACATCAATAGTCTAAAAAACTATGTCTTAGAATGGAAATAAAGACATAATGATAGAAAGAGTCTTCGGGCAGCGAACGTCCTCATGCTCACCCTGAAGGACTCGAATATCAGCCACGAGGAGTAGAAGTCAATCTCACCTGGTACTTTGCATTCATAAAAGAATGAAGCAAGTGCAGGTCAGTAAAAACAACAAGTGCTGGTAGGTATCATAGGCCGACTAAGACTAGCTAACGTATATAAAGACAACAAAGCAAGATAAACACATAAACCAATAAGTACAAGTCAACACGAGTCTATATCCACGTAAACAAGTCATCTTCTATGTTATAGCATCTAAACCCAACTGTGCCAAGTCTCATTATAATCAATCCAAACCAATACATCATAATAGTATCACAAAAGTCATCACCTATGTCATAGCATCTAAGCCCAACTTGCCAAGTCTCTGTATATCAACACCGAATCGGTGTATCACAATAAATCACAGGAATATCACAAGAAGACAAATGATACAATGCAATGCAATAATGTATGAAGTGAATGCAATGGATATGCAGGTTTGTACTACATGTCCTGGATGGAATGATTCCCCATCTCGGCGATCATGACCTATGAGGGACCCGCGAAATTCATGTACCACTCGCTCTGAAATATGACCTCGGATCATGAGCACAGTCTCACGATCCCGGCAAAGACCTCGGGCATCAGACACTCTATCGTTCCCGGTCAGAAACCTCGAGCAACGAACACTCATCTATCTTTTATGCTCTCCAGCAGAAACCTCGGAGGCTACACTCTCTCACATACCATCATCAGTACCAGAACCATGCATAAGTTAGTATATCATAGAAATGCGTATGAATATGATGAAATGTGATATCAACAACCAGTTCTATCTGAAAAACGGTACCACACATGGCACCCAAGTAATATCAATAGTAAGGCTACATAATAAGCCATAATGGAATCAGAACTGGATACACAATAAGCTGCAATGGAATCAAAACTCTCAACAGTACCTCCTAGGGCACACAAGTAATATCAATGATAAGTCTACACAATAAGCCACAATGCAATCAGAACTCTCAACAATACCTCTCAGGGGACACAAGTAGTATCAATGATAAGGTTACACAATAAGCCACAATGGAATCACAACTGTAACACTTCGTAAATTCGAGTCAAGTGTAAAAGTATCTTGGAGAATCAAACTCCACTGTTTTTGGTTAATGTAAAATACGGCTATAGGATACGGCTCGTATTTTAAAATACTGTCTGTATTCCTTAGGCGTATTTCACCCACCTTTCTTGGTTGCTCACTGTTTTTGCTATCATCAAATATGGCCAGAGAATACGGCCCGTATTTTGAAATACGATCTGTATTTCTGGGCGTATTTCACCCATTCCCTAGACTGCTCATTGTTTTGTTAACGTTAAATATGACTACAGAATACGGCCCGTATTTTGAAATATGGTTTGTATTTCGGGGTGTATTTCACCCGCCGCCAGCTATGTATATATATAGCGGGTTCAGTTAATTTTATCACTTATTCACATTCTCATAAACCCTAAGGACGAAAAATCTTTTCTCCAAGTCTCCAAACATTAAGGTAATAACATCTTTAAGATTATTAAACAATCCTAGTATTAAACCCGTGATTCTTAACATGATTTTTGAATGAAAAACCTAGGGTTCGCAAAGTAATCCTTCTCAAAGGAACTCAAGCTAGGGTTTTGGGTGTTCTTCACTAAGAAGGTGAATTGTTAGGATATGTAGGGCTTAATTAAGGTATGTCTCTCTTTTAAAAACCTTATTTTGGATGTATGTCTTCCTTTCAAAATTTCTTCATTGAATAGAGAGGTGAACTTCTCATACTTTAAAAACCCTAATTCATGTTTTGATTTTGGTTGATGTGCGTGAGGGGACAAGCCCACATTAAACCTTGATTGTATTATCCTCTATACACGTATATGAAATCATAATCGTTTTCTTCTATAAGATATTGTCAGTAAGGATGGCTAAGGGTTGGTAATAATGTTTTCATATTGAACTATGACATTGAAATCTTGGTTAAAGAAGTGTAAACGTTTTCAAGTCGTTCTTTGAAATGATTTATCTTTGTGATATGGCATAATGAACTTTAATGCTAATTGATGGTGTGACTACTTGGAGACAAATTGTGAATCGGCTTCTATGCTATGAACTTTATTGTTGTTTTTGTCCTAGCTACTCGGGAGGAAGGGTAGCCACTATGGATCCTAGTGTAGTAATTGCCTAGCCATTCGGGAGGAAGAGTGACCACTACCGGGTTCGCTACCTAGAGTGCGGTTTATGCCTAGCTATTTGGGAGGAAGGATAGCCATCGAGAATTACATGTTCCGGGGTGGTGCGCTGTCTTTAGGGAACCTCTACGGTTATCCCCTTGATGTGATTTATTCTTGGGCCTGTATTGGCACGTGTGATATTCTTATTCTTTCATAGAACTGTTGTTAATAATCATGATCAATTTGAAAGGCATATATGAAAGTTGTAACTTGATAAGAGGCTTCTTAATCGGTTTTGATAATGCTTACTGAGATACACAAGTTGAATAACTGTTTTTACATTGATTTCACATGGTTTTCAGAACTGATTTCTTTAAGTATTATTGTACTCTATTTTTGTATTACTTGTTGTCCCCGAGGCACTCACTGAGTACGAAGTACTCAGGCATACCATTGTTATTTTTGATGGTATGTTAGGTAATGGAGAAGAGCAGGTTCTTGATACTTCAGGTGCTTAGGAAGGACTTGCTGTTACGGCTGACTTGGTGAGCCCACATGTTCATTCGTGGGACACCCTCATTATATTTATTCATTACTTTAGCATTTAAGCGGGCTGCGTCCCGATGTGTTAGACAATCATTCTTTATCTTAGAAGCTTCATAGTATACATTCTTGTGGGTAGTTGTCAAGTTGTTTAACTCTTGGGCATGTGATACGTTTGATTAAGTTTTATAATATTAAAGACTTCCGCTAATTTAATTCATATCTCATGATTCGTTTGAATTTATTTTATAAACTGTTGGAGGTGATTATTGAACCTGGCGGGTTCAAGTGTTATTATTGCATCTTTTAGGTTCTTCCGATGTTGTTCATGAAGTCGGATACGGGTCCCGTCTAGGGTGGGTTTTGGGGCGTGACAACAACTCTCAACAGTACCTCTCAGGGCACACAAGTAATATCAATGATAAGGCTACACAATAAACCATAATAGAATCACAAATCTCAACAGTACCGCTTAGGGCACACAAGTAATATCAATGATAAGGCTACACAATAAGCCATAATGGAATCACTATTTCCCATCTCAATATCAATCAAGTAAAGTACCCCAATATCATAGCCATGATATATCGCTAAACCCAATGTCATCAATGTGACAATGAGCCACAAGTGAATAGATCAAAATAAGTCAATAACACAACGGAGTGGCTAACCCTCAAATCATACAACAAGGCCCAAACTAAGACAATATACATCCCAACTTCATACCTGAAGGCTTACATGCATTCTCCAATAATATCATGTAAACATACACTTCGCTAATCGAAGTCTCGCCATAAGGTAAACTATAATCTACCTGGAAAGTCAAACAGCAAATTCTCCAACAATCAAACCTTAGTCTTTCCCATCCTTTGAGCCTCGAGATAATAGAAGTCTAAACATATCCGAATCAAGAAATTAGAATCAAGAAGAACATCATTCAATCCCTACTTCTATTCAAGACCCAAATTCTCAACCTATGGAATAGGATTTATAAATTAGAAAGGTGAAATTACGAATCTAAAGATCTCAACATGAAATTAAAGCTCTTGATCAATTCCCATCAATATCAGGCTGAAAGAACCAACAATTTACTCAAATTCGGATTCTAGGGAAAACTCCCAAATTTGGGTATAAACCCTAACTCCCAATTCAATAAGTAGACCTTAATCAAAAAGTAAACATATTACTATAGCTTATATTCATCAAATCCATGCTAAATAAAGCTAATCCAACCACTAATTTCAGATTTATAGCCAAGAAATCATTCAGAAAGAAACCCATTGGCACCCACTATTAATACTCAACTAATTGATGAACTTCGCATGAACCACGAATTTCTATGGAGATTTAATGATCAAGAAGTGAAGTATAAGGTTGGAGAAACTCACCACAAAGCTTAGCCTCTTCAAGAACTCTAAAACCCTCTCGAATAGCCTTCAGACGAAATGGGGAAATGTTTAGAAACTTAGGGGTTTTTATCACTTAAACCATTCAGTTACTGCCCGATATCGCTTCTGTGACAACGGGACCGTTGCGGCAGTCCCGCCTCAAAGACCACTCAAACCTTCATGACTGTCAGCCCACATTTGCACTTGGCCGCTGCGGTGGTAAGCCCACTGCTATAGCGGTGCCGCTACTGCGGTAATGGTGCCGCGATACCAGAACTAGAATTCCCAAAATCACAATCTCAACCCGAAATCCCGACTATTACCCGAGGCCGTCTGCTCAGATACCACATACATAGACAAACATAAAAATATGCTACGAATGCACTCGTGGCCTTGGAATTCCCAATGGAGGTCTCGTTGACCGAGTCAACCCCCAATGCCTCAAAACTAACCTTCCAATCCAATTCCCAAAATGCCCCCGAGTACATTGGGAGCCAAACCAAATATGCACATAAGTTCTAGCAGACCATCCAGACCTCTCGAAATTGACGGATTCCCAAAAAAGGTCCGTTTACTGAAAAGTCAACTTTGAGTCAACCATTTTTTGATTTTAAGCCAAATTTCCCCAAAACTTATCCAAATCAACTCTGATGACCTCGAGAAGCATGCTAACGGTCCCCGCAGATCAAATATTAGCTAATAAAGTTCAAAAAAGGATCAAAAGTGTCAAAAATGCAATAACGATGTCACGGTAAGCGAACCCTTCCCACTTCGGTAAGCGAACCCTCATCCCAACAACAAATCAATACATAAATTGAAGGAAATTAAGTCACGAAAATAACAGATATGTAAGTCTTAAGACATATATAGATAGATAGTAGTAAAAAGTGTGGAAGATAATAAATACCCCCAGGGTCTAGTCTGAATAATACAAGAGCATCTAGGGAGAATAATACAATCTGAAAGTACTAATACATAATATCTATGTCTCTGGAATAAAAGCAAGACATATAATAGGAAAGTCTTCAAGGTCAGCGGACGCCATGCTCACCCTGGAATCTTGAGTGGAAGCTGAAGGGTCGATCAGCCACGGGTCAGAGAAGTAGATCCGACCTGGTACTCTACATTCATAAAAGAATGCAACAAGTGCGAGTCGACAAACAACAAGATCGGTAGGCATCATCGGCCGACTAAGCATAGTTAACATAATTCGTAAAATAAAGCAGATAAGCAAATAAACCAACCAATCATGAGACAATATAATCGCAACTGAGTATCCATCATCACCTATGTAAGCATTTAAACCCAAATATGATAAGTCTGAGTATATCTGATCCGAACCAATCACCACGATAGAATCATCACAACAGAATCATCACAATCCAGTCATCACAGCATCTCAATCAAGTCATAATGCAATGCAGTGTACTAATGGTATGAATGCAATACCATGCCATGCAAATGAGGTGTACATATGTACTCCAGACGGAAATATCGACTTCTCGGTAGCACAACCCAGCTTGACTCACGAAGTTTAAGTGCCACCCATCCCGAATCTTTGCCCAATAGACAGACGGGACCCTGGCTAATTGCTCATAGGGAGAGTCTCACCGGCACCACCCTGGGGGACCCGCGGATTCCATGCACTAAAAATGATTCCGGGATAACATCAAAATCGACCATGCAACAATGATGCTTGAAATAGCTCATCGGACATCGGCCACCTCACACTCACTCAAGTAAAAGAGTCTGTCAAATATCAGTTTCACACAATCAACGATTTCATGATTGAATCTCGGACATCGGCCTTCACACAATCACTCAAGTAAAAGAGTTCATCAAAATATCAGTTTCATCTAATCAATGATTTCAGAATGGATCTTTGGACATTGGCCTTTTCACAATCACTCAAGTAAAAGAGTTTATTAAATATCAATTTCGCTCAATCAATGATACCGGATCATCACCGGGTATAGGCCATGTATGATGAATATGAGAGAATGCGTGCAATGCATATGTGAATCATCAACAATCAAGTTCAATATCACTAGTACCACAATAAGGTACGCCAATAATGTATCACATCACAATACCAACAGTGGGTATGCCAACATATATCAATAACTCAAGTACCAACAGTAGGTACGCTAACAATATATCCAAGTATAAATACCACCAACGGGTATGTCAATTCTATCCAAATCAGGACAACAAAATAGAATTCGATATCTACCAACTACACATGGCATCAAGCCAACACAATTGAACAATTAAGCATACATAACAGGATGGCTAGTCCCAACACACATCAGGACTCAATCTAAGGCAATATCCATCCCAACTTCATACTCAAAGGTTCACATGTTGTCTCCAACATTATAATCTAAATATGTGATTCGCTATATGAAGTCTCACCAAAGGTAAACCATAACCCACCTGGATTGCCGAACCGCAACACTAACAAATCACTCTTTTGCCTTGCCCTTCCTTTGAAGCTCAGAACCAAAGTAGTCTAAGCATAATCGAACTCTATATTAGAAATCATAAGAATGATATTAATATTGTTATGATATCAACTAGGCCCATTTTAACCCTGTAACTTCGAAAAATGGGCCCACAAGGGCAAAACGAGAAATTCAGGGGCAAAATACCAAATTAAGTATGAGGTGATCATAACCCAACAACTGATTGTTGATTTAACTCAATAATTGGCCTAAATCTGATTTCAAGCAAAACCCCCCAAATTGGGTATAGACTCTAAGTCTCCAAAATCGAAATTCAATGTTAAAAGGGGAAGATATATGCTTAATAAGCTTATATTAGTCAATATCTAACATGAACATCACTAATTTATCATTAATAATCTAGAAAAATGTTCTTCCAAAACCCTTTCTCAAATTCCATCTCTAAGGGGTTGTTAAAGGGAAGAGGAAAATTTAAGATGATTATGATTAAGAAAGAGTAAAGGATTAGGTAAGTTTTACCTCCAAGAACTTCTTCAAATTATCTCCAAGAACAGTTTCCCCAATCTCAAATATCGAGATGAGAAATAATGAGGGTCTAGGACTTATTTAAGACATATTTAATGACAAATCACTGCCCATCACCGCTGTAGCGGTACCTGGACTGCCCTAGCGGTGCCGCCCCAACGACCGCCTAGCTGCATCAGCGGTAATGACTAAAAGTCATTGACTGGTCCAGTGGCAGGGCTACCGCTCCAGCGGTGCCGCTGCCGCAGTGCTGGTTCCGCCAAAGCGGGCACCAAATACCAGAAACTTAACCCAAGATTTCTTTTTTTGATCCGAATTTTTGACTAATTCTCGGGGCCATCTGCTTACATACCAGATACATAGTCCCATATATAAACTCGCTACGAAGCACTTGTGGCCTCAAAATTCCCAACGGAGGTCTCGTTGATTGAGTCAACTCCTGGTGCTTTAATTCCAAATTTCCCTCCCAAGTCCCGAAATGCACCCAAGTGCATTGGAAACCAAACCAATTACACACATAAGTTCTAAACGACCATCCAGACCTCTCAAAATTGATGAAATTCTTAAAAAGATCCGTTTGCCCAAAAGTCAACTTTGGGTCAATCATTTTTCACTTTAAACCTATATTTTCACAAAAGTTGCCCGAATCCGGCCTAGACACCTCGAGAAGTGTGTCAACGGTCCCCTCGGGTCAAAAGTGAGCTAATCCATGCTCGGGAACAGGCAAAAACATCGAGGAGACTATAACGACCAAACGGGTCGTTACCGGTTTAGAACAGGGTTTTTGGTTGTCTTTTAGACCCAATTTCTATGGAAATATAGGTATCAATTTACTCATATTCTTATGTATAATCTGTATTTGGACAGATTGGGATCGTTCGGATAAGGAAGGTCAGGGCTCTGCAATGATTTTCGAACTTGAATTCTAGGCATGTTGAGTCTGAAACCTTAGCTTAAGCATTATGGTTGGTTAAAACTAAACTAACAAGAGGGGATAATTGGGTAATATAAGGGGGTTGTGACACTTGTAAGGTAACGAGCACTTGTATCAAATACTGGTAATCTATGTTAACGGTATTTGTGCACTTTCAATTGTATAGTGTGGTCTGAATGCCATGCTTTGGGCATTAGCTGGTAGCGTAGAATGATAGTATCTGTGATTTGAATATGAGGTCCCTTAAATACATGCTTCTATGCTTATTACCTATCTTGTTATGGTCATGCACTTCTCATCACTCCTAATACTCGTTTAAACGTGGAAAAGAGCTAAAGATTGATTCTTTATTGCCAAGCATTAGTTGCTTATCTCGTAGCATGCTTTATTCATATTTACCTTGGTATCTCATATGCATTGATGGTATTGGTGATAGGTTCGAAGGGAAATGATTCTAGATAGAGTGATGATGATATTTTGAGACAAATATGGCTGTATGACAGGTAATATGGGCCCAAAAGGGCTAGTATTGTGATTTGGAAGCCTAAAATAGCTAGACCGAATATGATCTGGGAGATCTAAGAATGTCGAGTTGGTATATGGATTTTGCGAGTCCCCTATGGGTAGCGTTTCCTTATTAAAGGAACGTGTGTGCACCGAGAAAGAGGAAAAAGGTCATGCATTGCATAGCATTTGCATATCATTACATATTATTGGTTTCTTTGTGTGTATGTCTTATTTGATTTGTGGGTTGAATTTCTTTAAGTAACCTTTAGATATTTGACGAACTTGAGAATTTAGAAGTTTCACTTAGGCTTATAACCCGAGATTATTGTGATTATTATTATTATGGACTAATAGCGGTTAAGTGTAGAGGTAGTAATCGTAGGAAAACCCTCATCTCCATTTTTTTTTTAGAGTCAGTCAACGATGCTGTTGAGTACCCGTTGCTATTTGTACTCACGCTACACTTGTTGCTCTCTTTTCATATGAAGATTCTATACCTGGTACGAGTGGATCTCGAGACGCTGTCGGTCATTGTGGAGGCCATCTGGACGATTAGGGATGAGCCATTAGTAGATCCATGGCACCGAATCCTCTTCCTTTATCTTATTTCTGTCTTTTATTTATCAGGAATCTAATGTACTTTCGGGATGTATTCCCACACTTGTGATCCTTTTTAGTCATTCTTGTACTGGTGACCCTAGATTTGGGGATGGTTGTATGTATTTTTTGCAGTTTTATGACTGCAAGTGTTTTAAAGACTTACAATTGACTTGCATGATTAATTTCGCTTAATTCCTTACTTAACTATTCTTACTTGGGATTGTGGATGGCTTACTAACTCAGGGAAGTTAGTGCCTTCACGGCCTATTAATTTGGGTTGTGACATGGTTATTCTTTGGGATCACAACTTGGTAAATGTGCACAACTTTGTTTGAAGGGATCGGGAAAATAGTACCATTACTGAAGTAATTTCGACACATAAAACTTGGCTATTTACCTCTATATATGCTAATACGAACAAAAAAGTGAGGGATTATTTTTAGAATAATCTTGTTTCTTTATCTACAAGTTTTAAAGGCCCTTGGGTATTTGGGGGAGATTTTAATGATGTCATGCATAGTGAGGAAAAGTTAGGGGGTAGACAAATTAATAGGAGGCGATCTTCCTTTTTGTGTAACAAATTAAATGAATGTAACTTAACAGATTTAGGCTTTAAAGGGTGCAAATTTACTTGGTCTAATAAAAGGAAAGCAAGCAAGGGGCTCTGTCACGACCCAAATCGTGGGTCGAGCAGGAACCCACACTAACCCTCCGGGTGGGCGAGTGATATAATACCAACGGGCACCACTCCTTCAAGGCCTATCACTCCTAGCCAAGCCAAGGAGCTCCAAGACTTACAAGTGATATTCATGAAGAGAAGAGCGTTGGAGGCACTTGAAGAACACCTCTCAAGAGTGTATAATGTGTGGATGATTTCTTGGGAGAATGTTGAAGATGGAGGAAAAAGAAGGGAAGCCATAAAAAGTGGCTGGAAGTGCAATCGACCAAAGAAGAAACAATATTGGCTATTTTCGGCCAACTTGTGGTTAATTTTGCAAAAGGTCACTTTTGGGCCTTAGTTGTAAAAGTAAAGACTATATATAGTTGCGTTAGTCATTTCATTAGTTTTTAGCTTGATTATTGAAGAAAAACCTCTTATGAGTGATAGTTTGTTTAATTAGTTAATCAGAAATTATCTTAGTGATTAGTTGTGTGGATCTTTGGTTGGTAATTCAATACTATTGTCCTTCATTTTCTACATTGAATTTCTCATTTGTGGATTCATTGAGTCTTCTTTGTTGATTATCAATTAGTATAGGTTCATTAGTAGAAATCAATTAGGAGGGTTTAGGTTTAACATACCTAAATTTGCCTATAATTCCTTTCCTAATTGGGTCTTGCTTTTTATCTTAATTCTTGCAATTTAATTCCATTTTGAATTCCTAGAGTTTCCATTAGGAATCTTATCAGCAAACCCTTCCCTTTACTTAACTGATTTTAATTATCACATGCAGAAATTAAGTAATGAAAGCAGTCTCAATATCATAAATAAATACTAATAAATGTAGAAATACAAATAACTACCCAAGGATCTGGTCAAGTCACAGTACAAGAGCCTCTAAGTATATAACTTGAATTAAAGTTGCAACCACAACCTGAATACAACTTCTGTTTAGAATGAGAATTAAACATAAAAGTCTAGATGAACTCCGTGAGATCCTTGAAGGCTAACTGAATCTCGCTCATGTACCTGGAACAACTCTACAACCCAAAAAGGGTTTGGCAAGAGTAGTATCTGTCACACCCCAATTTCCGATAGGGTGTGATGGGCACCCGACCCTTACTTAGGACCGAGCGAACCCGCTGACTGTCATAGCACTCGTAGTCATAATGGGCCCCTAACCGGCCATAGTTGCGTAATGAAATCTTTTTTTTTTTTAAAAACAATATACAATATACCTTTCAAATCAACATAACTTGCGACTGTACAAAATCTGTAATATCAAGTATACAATACGACGGCTTATGGAGCCGCTCACAACTGACGTCTTATACACACGACTCTGTCTGCAAAGTCTCTAACATAATCAGATACCATAACATATGTATACACTGACTCAAAGAAAGACTCGGAGAAAATGGAGCTCGCCACTCTTGCCGGAACACCTTCGCTAATGTCTTGACTCACACAGGTACCGCGCGGCATGAACGCGGCCCCCGAAGAAAGGGGGTCGGTCATTTTAATATGTACTGAGTATGTAAGGTACAGAAAGCGGCATAAAGCGTGAATATAAACATCATGGGATCATAGAACGGATAATGAGGTAAGAAAGTAACCTGTTTCTTTTTGTTTAAAAGTCTCTTTTCATAGGAGTCGAAAATAGAACCTATATCGTATCATGTCACATCATTTCATGTCACGTCATGTCGTAGCGTATCGTATCATGTCGTAGCGTGTCATATCGTGTCATAGCGCATCATGTTATACCATAGCATATCATGTCGTAGCATAGCGTGTCGTGGCATAGCATAGCGTGTCATGTCATAGCATAGCGTATCATGTCATATCATAGCGTTTCATGGCATATCTTAGCATATCATATCATAGCATAGCATTTCATGTCATAGCATAGCATATCATGTCATAGCATAGCATATCATGGCATAGCATAGCGTATCATAGCATATCATATCATGTCATGTCATAGTACCGAACAACGTCGGCTCGCCCACATAGCGTCGAAATACCTCGACTCGCCCATATATCCCGCGTCCGGGATGATAAGCCAGCTGACCAGGTGGCAATGAAACATAGATCCCTTCCCATTTTCCATGTATCCCTACCCCCCATCCCATGTTCATATACATATCCTTGTCATCATAGAATCATGTTCATCGTTTTAGTCATAGAAGCTTTCGAAATCATCAAGCTTGGTTTTTGGAGAAAAATGAATATTTTGGAAAACATTTGCAAACTTTTTGTTTTGAAAGAAATTATGTTTTAAAACCATTACTTCTAGCTTTTGAAAATGAAGTCGTTATGAAAACGTTTAGCACATCTCATGTAATTACAATCGTGGTAGAAACGTATCGTCGACATATTCGTCATAGGCATTTCTCCATATTTAACGTTGTTGTTACCCTTATAAGCCATATTCACCGTTTTAGGCATAAAGGCTTTCAACCTCTTAAAACTTGGTCTTTGCAACATATGGACATCCTGGAGAACATTTACAAATTTCTGGGAGGAATACTTGTCTTAGAATTCTAGGCTTAATAAAGTTATCTAGCAAGGTTTTGGGACATTCCGGTGCCGTCGGTGAAGGTTGCATATATTCAAGCTACCTTTCCAATGAAACATAGAAAGTCTAATTCAATTCCATTGAATGAATAGTGATCAAATTCAAACTTAGGTTTCTAGAGATTGAGTAGTCCCCGAGGCTCGTATCCAAACCTATTATGCTTAAGACATGCCAAAGAAAGAAGGGTAAGGCCTTACATACCTTTTCCGCCTCTTACGCGACTCCAATTTCAAGTTGCAAGTCCGCCAAAATCTACAATTTGGTCAAGTTTACCAAATGTCAATTTGAGCGTCTAGGAGTCGAAATTTAAAGTAATCATTTGGCTACCGAAATTTCGGCAGCATTTCCCCTGTAAATATACCATCTCCAAAATTCAACTTGGCCAATTTAATCAACAACAATCCGGGAATTCAACCCGGCCAAATTACAACAACCAAACCAACAATCACAATAACAATATTGATAGGCAATTCAAGATGTCCAAACCACATCCAATCTTGTCCGAAGCCTTCCAACTCAACTAGAACAATAACAATACACTTTTCTCTTTTTGTTATACCCCGCGTTTTCGAGCATGAGTTTGACATGTACCTCATCGTAGTAATGAGATGTTTTGAAAGGCACAAGCCATGGAAAGTACGTAACAACAAAGAAAAAGGGTGAATTACGATCTCGTAAGTCGTAATCGGGAAAGAATATTTTGAAACACGGGAACATGGCCATTATTAGTGTAATAAGTGATAAATATCATGTATGGAGAATTTCGGAATATTTCGGGATTGAGCAAATTGAAGAAAATAAGTTCGACGAAAATTTGAGAAACGCGGACGGATTTTAGTCAACTTTGAAGGCGCATATCTCATAGTATATGTGGAGTTTTAAGGTGGTTCAAAGTCCTAAAATGAAGTTCGTCGAGTCTAGTTTGTAATGCAACCAACCGTTCATTGATAGGACATCGGAGTAGAGAATTATAGACGTTACAAACTGAACTGTCGACGCAGAAACAGTATTCCCGCGGCACCGCTACAGTAAAACCGACTTCAGCAGTCCGTTTTAAGGGACAAAAAAAACTTCATTTTTCAGCAAAAGGGTTCCAAAAGTTTCCAGAAAAATTCAGCCACAAAGGGGTCATCATCTTCTTGTGGAAAAAAAAAAGAATTGAGAAAGAGAAGAAGAAAAAAATTTAGCCTTCAATCTTTGATTCAAAAAAATTGATTCCTCTAGGATTCCTACTAATTTAAAGACCCTCTTCAACGCGGTATAATTATTGAAGCAAGCAAACCTCTTTTGGTGTCAAGTGGAAAATTGAGGAAAAAGGTAAGAATTTGTCTTCTTTTCATATATTATGGATGTCTTGTATATGTTGTAGAGTGGGGAATGAATGAAATTTATGAAATATGTAAGTATAGGGGTGTTGGCCGAATGGAAGTGGTGTGGTATAGAAGTGATTGTATGTAGCATTTTGATTGTTGTTGTGTTGTGGATTTTATGTTGTTAAATGGAGATTTAATGGTTTGAAATAAAGTTTGTAATCATTTGCGGATTATGGAAGAAGTTAATATGACATTAGTATGGTTTCTTATAATTGTAGGGATAATGTTGCTAATATGTAGAATGTTGGTGTAGTTTATGAATTTGGAAGAAAGAAAATGTGTTATAATTATTCTTGTTGGACTTGAAAGAATTTGGGTAGTGCATGTGTTGGGTGGGTTGTTTGGGATATAGTGCGGGTTGTTGAAGTGCTCTTGAATATTGTTGAATGGTTTCGGATTAGTATTTGAATGTGTGAACAATTGTGAATTGAATATAAATGAAATATTGTTGGATTATGTAAAAGGAGCTACTAATGTTGGAATATATTTTGAATAAATTGTAGAAGTTGGAAGAAAAGAAATGCGTTGTTGATATTTCCTTGGACTTGGAAGGTTTCGGGTTGCCTTATGTTTTGGTTGGGTTGTTTTGAACAATTTTGTGGATTGTGGGAAATGTTATTGATTTGTGTTTGAAAGGTTTGAATTGTTATTCGAATATGCGATCGTTGATATTAGTTTGGAAATATGTAGTTAAGTTGAATATAATTGGAATGTTGTCGAAGTATGTGGAAATGACTTGTTAGTGTTAGAATGCGTTTGAAATTACTTATTGATGTTGTTGGAATGGTTGTTGGTATTGTTGTTGAAGATTTGGCCGAGTTAAATTCTCGGGGCGTCCAAGTTATAGGGGAAGTGCTGCCCGAAATTACGTAGAAAAAGTAGTGGTTTGGAATTGAATTCTTCGACGCTTATGGCTAATGTTCGATGCCTATTACTCGTTGTTGTAGATTTTGGAGAAGACGAGACTTACGTTTGGATTAGCTTAGGAAGCAAGTAAGGTATGTGAAGCTTACCCTTCTTTTCTTTTGGCATGTCTTAGACGTATTAAGGTATGACATGATTTGTGCCTTGGGGTAACTCCATTCGTAAATTTCGAGTAGGTTTGTGATTCGTATTTGCTTTGATGTTGGCATCCTTAGTATGGTCCGTATGTCTTGGATATGATTGAGTTTGAAATGCTTTGTGTAGGCGATTTTTATATGTTTCTTGATATTCGTGTCCTTAATGCGGTCGAGTTATGATCCTTACGTCTTTTGTATGATTAAATTTCTAAGGTTGCAAAAGAGTTATATTTTTAAAAGAGTTTTGTTTCAAAAGAGTTTTGTTTTCAAAAGAAATATGTTCCTAAACGATTTCGAAACTACGAACGACCGTAACTTTCAAGAGAGAGCTCGGATCGCTTTGATTTCTTCGCAAATGATTTCATGACGAGTAAGGACTTAAATTTTTATAGGCGGGCCCGGATTGGGTTGACGCTCGTCCGTGGGTCCCGCGACTCTTCTACGTTGGTTTTAAATGACCTATTTTTTTTTAAGAAGGGATTTAATACGACCACTTTTCCGATCCCAAGCATGATTATTTATTTAGTTGTCGAGTTGGAAATAAGGATTTTATGCCCATGATTTTGATACGTAACAACGGTTTCTGAAGTTCGGTTTGATATGTCCCGAGCGAGATTCGGGAGAAAACTTGATTTGACTATGGTTTTGGATTTTCAAAAAGAGGGTTCGTTTTGATCATTCGGTTGAGTCTGTAATGATGTCTGATATGCGTGTGGTTACTTACGATCTGCTCGTGCGTTCTGTGTTACCTCTTTCACCGGATCCCGGCCGTATATGATCGTGCGCACTATGATATACTCTGGTGTTATGCTGTGTTACGGTTCCCGAGACCTCGCCATAGGGCCGGGTTCCGTTTATGGAGTTATGCTGTGATATGGCTTATGATATGTTGTGATGGTGTGTTATGTTCGGGATACGGAGATTTGAAACTTCTGGTGTTATGCTGTGTTGTGGCGCCAGATAGGGTGGCGACCACGTTCTGTCCGCCGGGTCCTATGGACCGCATTTGATATGTGATGATGTATGATGATATGATGAGTTTGTTCACCGATGGTGGGGCAAACCCAATGATGAGGCAAATCCCACATTGGTCTAGGCAAATCCCACATCGGTTAATGTTATTTCATATGACAGATTATGATGCGTTCGGTATGAGTAAGTATGATCTGTGTGTCGGATGTAAGTACTTTGGTATTTGGGTTTTTTTTGATACTCACTTTCTGTACCCCTGACCTCGGTTATGATTTCATTTTCTGTATGCTATGCTTTACATACTCAGTACATATTCCGTACTGACCCCCTTTCTTCGGGGGGGCTGCGTTTCATGCCACGCAGGTACCCACGGATGAGTCGGTGATGTTAGCAGAAGATGTTCCATTTCTTCCGGAATGCTGCCGAGTCCGAGTGCTTGTATGATATCTGAGATGTTAGTAGAGACTTTGCAGACAGTGATATGTCGGGTCTGTTTTGTAAGCGGCTATGTAAGCCGGTGTGTTTGTATGCATTACACTGCCGATGTGTTTGGCAAGCGGCTATATAAGCCGAAGTACTGTTGTGCCTTATATTATAGATTTTATACTATTGCAGATTTTATTTGATTTGGAAAAGATGAAAGGCATGTTTGTTTTCCGAGAAATTTTTTCCTTACGCATTTTGACATGTTTTGCGGGCCCAGTATGATTGTGTGTATCCGAGAGTCTGCGGGTTCGCTCGGTCCTAAGTAAGGGTCGGGTGCCCATCATGCCCTATCGGAAATTAGGGTGTGACAAAAATACTACACAAAATTAGTCCAACATACCTATGGCAAATCAGCCCATTTGCGGCCACACACCACATATATAAATTCCATGATTTTCATCCATTTTTACACACTACAACAACACTCAAACATGCTAAATACAATTAATACACCACTCCTACACAACTCACACCACACGGCCACAACCCACACACATAATTTCATGAGTTTCATTCATTTTACATATCACAACATGCATAAGCAACTATAAAACATGTAAAGAAAATTAAACCTCACCTTTCTCTCTTCAACTTCTCTATTCGGATGAACTTGCTCATAACCACAACGAACGATTTTTTTGCTCTAACAATTACTCCATGTTGATTAGCACCTTCCAATTAGTAGAAAAGCTAGAAGAAATAAATTTTTTGATGGCTAGATTTGGACCTCCATTTTTGTTCTTCATGGCCGAATATGGCCTTGGTTCTTTCTCCATGTTTCTTCAATTTTCTAGAGAATGAAAAAATGATGAAGATGACTTAGCTTGTCATCTTTTATTTCCATATAAATTAACACATGTGACCCTATGGCCCACAAGTCATGTGCATGGCCACATGGCCTTTTATTTCATGAACATTAAGTTTTCCATATTGCACTTTTGACCCCAAATTTCCTTAATATTCCATGCCAATAAAATCACAAACAACTTATGCCTTAAAATAAAATCGAAGGTCAAAAATCTCAACCTCGCATCCCGGAGTAGTCTTGTCCTTAACTTTTCATGGTTAGCTCGGATTGTCCCAACGTACAAAATACGGGATATAACATCCTCCCCCCTTTAGAACATTCGTCCTCGAATGTTAAACTAGTCTTATAGGGTTTTATAAGCATTTCGGGGGAGTTTCTTGCATAGCTGTCACATACAATTCATTAATCAGTCAACACAACCCATCTGGGAATTTAGATTACCTGAAGACATAGGGAATAAGTAGGAATACGTATTCTTCATCTCTTTCCTGATATCGTTCCGCCACCATACTTTAACGGAAATTATGTTTTTAGTACGCAATCTCCTCACCTGACAATCCCGTATGGCTATAGGCCGCTCTTCGTAGACTAATTCCTTTGTTACCTGGATGTCACCTAGGGAAAATACTCTGGAAGGGTCGCCTATGCCTGTACGAAGCACTGACAAGTAGAAGACTGGACGCATGCCTCCAACTCGGGTGGTAGATACAATCCATAGGCGGCTTTGTCTACCTTACGGACGATCTGATAAGACCCAACATACCTCGGACTCAGGCTGAGCTTCCCCTTTTTGTCGAATCTCACAACACCCCTCAAGGGTGGCACTTCCAAAGATACCCGATCGTCGACCTGGAACTCTAGGTGTCGATGTTGAGTATCTACCCATGACTTCTGTCAATTCTGAGCTGTTTATAACCGTTCCCAAACGAGTTTCACTTCATCGAACGCTTGTAATTCATATCTGGGCCACTTAACTCAGTTTTGTCGACATCGAACTAGCCAAGAGGCGACCTGCACTTTCTACCATACTAAGCTTCATACGGCTCTTTGGATACCGAAATGGTAGGTATTATTACATCCGAGCTCAATAAGTGGCAAATGATCATCTTAGTTGCCTCTAAAATCAATAACGCAGGCCCGCAACATATTCCTTAACGTCTGAATAGTACGCTCGGTCTGTCCGTCAGTCTGAGGGGGACATACCATATTGGGATTCACTTGTGACTTTATCCTTTCTGGAGTGACCTCCAGGAGTTAACTGTAACTGAACTCCTTACGATTCACTGGTCAGCGTCATTAATCCTTACATCTTTGTCATCATTTACCTTTATGTTATATCCCGTATTTCGCACGTCGGGATAATTCGGGTCAATTACGACAAGTTGGGGACAAGACCATTCCGAGAGATGAAGTAGAGATTTTTGTTTGCTTTAAAAGCTTAAGTTGTGTATGATTTTATTAGCATGAGATATTATGGAGTTTGGGATAAAAATTGGATTGTGGGAAGTTAGATATCTTATGGAAAATTTGGGACCAAAAGTGAGTTTTTGGAATTTTTTATTTCATGAAAAATATGGCCATGTGGCCGGCCACATAAGGAGTGGGCCATGGCCACATGGTTGGCTATTGTGTGTTATTAAAAGATGACTAAGTCATCTTAATTCCTCACTTTTATCTCTAGAAATTTCAAGAAAGAATTGGAGGAGAAAGACAAGGCCATATTCGGCCATAGCTAGAGAAAGAGGAAGATCAAGAACTGTCACACCCCAATTTCCGATAGGGTGTGATGGGCACCCGACCCTTACCTAGGGCCGAGCGAACCCGCAAACTCCCATAATACTCATAGCCATACTGGGCCCACAAAACATAACATAAGCACGGGTGAAATTTTTTTCGAGAACATACATGCCTTTCGTCTTTTTCAAATCAAATAAAATCAGTAACCATAACAAATACGTAAACACATGACATTCATAACACAATGCGTACCGACACATCGCTTACATAGCCGTGTACAAACGGACATCTCATACACACAACACCGTCCCTCGCAAAGTCTCTAACATAACTTCGGACACCATACAAACGCACTCGACTCGGCAAAGACTGGGAGGAAATGGAGCTCGCCAATCCAAATTTTAACATCATCTCATCCGCTCATCGTGGGTACCGCGCGGCATGAAACGCAGCCCCGAAGAAAGGGGGTCGATGAACATGTACCGAGTATGCAAAGCGTAAAATACCGAAAACGAAATAAAGCGTACCAAACGCGAGCATAATAGTCCGTATACCAACGTACTTACATCCGACATCCAAGTCGTACATACATAAATCATACACACACACGCGGCCAGGAACCCGCGGTTAATATCATAAATATATAAATATACGCGTACCTACACACACATACGTACCGCGGTCAAGAATCCAAATGTCACGTCACAGCCCGCGGTCAAGTATCCAAATGGACGATATCACACGTACACACATGCCGCGGCCAAGTATCCAGCGGACATGGTACAGCCCGCGGTCAAGTATCCAGCGGACAATATCACACATACCGGCCCGGGACTCGGCGAAAGAAGTAATAACAACACACACGAGCAGAATTGTAGGTAGTCACACGTATGTAATTTCTTTTATTACAAACTCAACAAAACAACCAAAGCACACCATTTCTTTAAAACTAAGACAATAGTTAAATTAGGTTTGTTGGAATTAGTATCCAATGGTTACAATCTTTTGAAATCGTTTTTACGCGTCAAAATGTATTATCAAACGTAGTAAAGTAGTTAGAACAATTATTTATAGCAATCGGAGCAATAGTTAAAAGTTTTCTTTTCAAAATCACACAAGTATACCAAACAAAGGCGACATTGGGAGATCTCGGGATGCGTGGGCCCCACCTCAGGTCGAGCCGAGGCGGCGGACATAATTTACAAACATTAGGCTCCCTAAAGCCATCCGTAGAAGTTTCGGAGCGATCCAGATACGTTTACAACAGTTACAAAGGTTTAAGTAACCTTTTGACCAAATATGAAGATTATAGCTCAATTGCGCTGAATGAATAGTAGGCAAAATCAACTCGGCTTTCCGAGAGCAACATTATCCCCGAGGTTCCAATCTTAGCCTAGTAGGGCTAGGACATGCCAAAAGAAGGAAAGGGCAAGCTTTACATACCTGAACTGCGCCTTACGCTCGTCAAATCTCAATTCTCGTTTCGTCCAAAACTGCAAATGGTCATCTTTACCAAGCTACTATTCATGCAAGTTAACATTTTAACTTTGGTTAAGCATTTGGCTACCGAAATTTCGGCAAAGACACCTCCTCTATAGATATGACACCCCCGAGATTCAACTCGGCTCAAAACAACCAACAACAACCCAACAATAACATCAATAATCACAATAAACACAATATGATACAACTAACCCACTTTCCAAGATAATACAATAACTTCCATTTATATTCCAATAAACTACATAGGAATCATATTAACTTCCAATTCAGCCCGCAACCAACACAACTTCAATTTCATTCATTAAACTTCATTTTATCACATGGAATTCATATCGACGACGATCAAAATACTAAATAACATAACTTCATTTCTTGCATACAAACAGCCCCTACTTTCGGCCACACCTCAACCTACAACATTCCATGAGTTTCATTCATTTTCTATACCTTACAACAACACAAAAACATGCTAAATTCATTAATCCCTCACCTTAACAACACACACACACATGCACGGCCAACCTTCCAAACTCACGGCCTCAACTTCACATGCAACTCTTTCATGAATTTCATCCATTTTAACGTACTACAACACATATAAATCATCTATAACACATAAAAGAAAAGGTTGAACCATACCTTCTTCATCCCACTTCATGTTTCGGCTAGGACAAGGTTTTGCAAGAACAAGAGTTTGGCTTGATTCAACAACTACTTCATGTTGTTTAGCACCTTCCAAAGAGTAGAAAACATGGAAGAGAATAATTTTTCTTCATCAACATCTCATGGTCAATTCCGGCCATGCTTAGCCGTGGCTCTTCTCCTCTCTTTCTCAAGGTTTCTTGATCTTTCTTCAAGCCTCTAGAGTTATGAAAGCTAGAAGAGAAGGGATTTTCATGGCCAATTTTTCTTGGTTCTCTTCCTCTCTCTCTCGGTTTGGTTTCTCCTCAACATGGCCGTATGGCCTTTCTTGAATCTTCTCCCACACTCTTGAAATTTCTAAGGCACCACATGGTATAGATGACTTCATTGTCATCTTATACACACATATACAACTAAAACATGTGGCCATGGCCCACATATGCATGTGGCCGGCCACCTCCCCTTTTCTTTTCTTTTCTTTTTTTTTGAATTTCAAGTCTCCAAATCTTCACTTTTGGCCCCCATATTTCATGCAATACTAGTTTCCATGACTTCACTCTTACCCCAAGTTTTCCTTAATGTTTCCATCCAATGAGATTCATAAGCAACTTAAGCCTCTAAAACATACAAAAGTCTCTACTTCATCTCCCGGGATCCTCTTGTCCTTAACTTTCCGCAACTAGTCCGAATGTCCCGACGTACAAAAGTGCGGGGTATAACATCTTTTCTCCTTTAGAACATTCGTCCTCGAATGGTCAACTAATCATATAGGGTCTTACAAGCACCTGGGGGAGTTTCTTCTGCATCTATCACACACAATTCATTCGTATACATCGCAGTTCCTTCCTTCTGCGCTCTTGTCCTAATCTCACTATTACCATTGGCACGACCTTTCAAGTCGTATTACAAACCCATGTCTCATTCTCCTTTCTTTATTGCTAGCAAAATTTCGGCAGAGTTTCCTCTGCATTTCTCACTATCTCAAAACCTGTGCACAGGAAATACCAACAATGCCTCACAGGGCCAATATACATAGATACATATCATATCATATCGCAGCCACACAGGGCTCCCAATATCATAAACTGTACAAAAATAACAAACATACCTCGTATGCCCAACTCAAACGGCACCTGTTACACTTTCTTGTTTACTTTCCCCCTTTAGTCTTCAACTCGTACTTCGATCGCAACTTCAATATCTTTCCCAACATACATCTTCATACCTTCGCTACCTCGCGTACTTCGTGACTTCCAACATCATCAATCGTTTTCTTCCGTCAATATCATTCTTCCACCGCAATCACAAATCGGGTGAGGAGTACCATCTCCTATGACTTGGCTCTATGGCACGATCTCGTATGTGAAAGAAGAGTAACCACCCTAAATGCCCCGTAGCCTCCTGTTTATAAATGTGGCGCGCAACACACCATAAACAAGACTCTACCGGACACGACTTTGCGTACAACCCCTAGGACAGACGTACCCTGGCGATACCACTTTGTCACACCCCAATTTCCGATAGGGTGTGATGGGCACCCGACCCTTACCTAGGGCCGAGCGAACCCGCAAACTCCCATAATACTCATAGCCATACTGGGCCCACAAAACATAACATAAGCACAGGGTGAAATTTTTTTTTCGGAGAACATACATGCCTTTCGTCTTTTTCAAATCAAATAAAATCTGTAACCATAACAAATCAGAAACACATGACATTCATAACACAATGCGTACTGACACATCGGCTTACATAGCCGTGTACAAACGGACATCTCATACACACAACACTGTCTGCAAAGTCTCTAACATAACTTCGGACACCATACAAACGCACTCTGACTCGGCAAAGACTCCGAGGAAATGGAGCTCGCCAATCCACCGGAACATCATCTCGCCGACATCATCCGCTCATCGCCGGGTACCGCGCGTACGAAACGCAATTTCCCCCGAAGAGGGGGTCGCAGACGAACATGTACTGAGTATGCAAAGCAGAAAATACCGAAAACGAAATAAAGCGTACCAAACGCGAGCATAATAGTCCAGATACCAACGTACTTACATCTGACATCCAAGTCGTACATACATAAATCATACACACACCGCGGCCAGGAACCCAGACGTTAATATCATAAATATATAAATATACGCGCTACACACACATACGTACCGCGGTCAAGAATCCAATGGTCACGCACGCCCCGCGGTCAAGTATCCAGCGGACGATATCACACGTACACATGCCGCGGCCAAGTATCCAGCGGACATGGTACAGCCCGCGGTCAAGTATCCAGCGGACAATATCACACATACCGGCCCGGGACTCGGCGAAAGAAGTAATAACAACACACACGAGCAGAATTGTAGGTAGTCACACGTATGTAATTTCTTTTATTACAAACTCAACAAAACAACCAAGGCACACCATTTCTTTAAAACTAAGATAATAGTTAAATTAGGTTTGTTGGAATTAGTATCCAATGGTTACAATCTTTTGAAATCGTTTTTACGCGTCAAAATGTATTATCAAACGTAGTAAAGTAGTTAGAACAATTATTTATAGCAATCGGAGCAATAGTTAAAAGTTTTCTTTTCAAAATCACACAAGTATACCAAACACGAGGCGACATTGGGAGATCTCGGGATGCGTGGGCCCCACCTCGAGTCGAGCCGAGGCGGCGGACATAATTTACAAACATTAGGCTCCCTAAAGCCATCCGTAGAAGTTTCGGAGCGATCCGATACGTTTACAACGGCTACAAAGGTTTAAGTAACCTTTTGACCAAATATGAAGATTATAGCTCAATTGCGCCGAATGAATAGTAGGCAAAATCAACTCGGCTTTTCGAGAGCAACAATTATCCCCGAGGTTCCAATCTTAGCCTAGTAGGGCTAGGACATGCCAAAAAGAAGGAAAGGGCAAGCTTTACATACCCGAACCGCGCCTTACGCTCGTCAAACCTCAATTCTCGTTTCGTCCAAAAAGCGCAAATGGTCATCTTTACCAAGCTACTATTCATGCAAGTTAACATTTTAACTTTGGTTAAGCATTTGGCTACCGAAATTTCGGCAGCACCTCCTCTATAGATATGACACCCCCGAGATTCAACTCGGCTCAAAACAACCAACAACAACCCAACAATAACATCAATAATCACAATAAACACAATATGATACAACTAACCCACTTTCCAAGATAATACAATAACTTCCATTTATATTCCAATAAACTACATAGGAATCATATTAACTTCCAATTCAGCCCGCAACCAACACAACTTCAATTTCATTCATTAAACTTCATTTTATCACATGGAATTCATATCGACGACGATCAAAATACTAAATAACATAACTTCATTTCTTGCATACAAACAGCCCCTACTTTCGGCCACACCTCAACCTACAACATTCCATGAGTTTCATTCATTTTCTATACCTTACAACAACACAAAAACATGCTAAATTCATTAATCCCTCACCTTAACAACACACACACACATGCACGCCAACCTTCCAAACTCACGGCCTCAACTTCACATGCAACTCTTTCATGAATTTCATCCATTTTAACGTACTACAACACATATAAATCATCTATAACACATAAAAGAAAAGGTTGAACCATACCTTCTTCATCCCACTTCATGTTTCGGCTAGGACAAGGTTTTGCAAGAACAAGAGTTTGGCTTGATTCAACAACTACTTCATGTTGTTTAGCACCTTCCAAAGAGTAGAAAACATGGAAGAGAATAATTTTTCTTCATCAACATCTCATGGTCAATTCCGGCCATGCTTAGCCGTGGCTCTTCTCCTCTCTTTCTCAAGGTTTCTTGATCTTTCTTCAAGCCTCTAGAGTTATGAAAGCTAGAAGAGAAGGGATTTTCATGGCCAATTTTTCTTGGTTCTCTTCCTCTCTCTCTCGGTTTGGTTTCTCCTCAACATGGCCGTATGGCCTTTCTTGAATCTTCTCCCACACTCTTGAAATTTCTAAGGCACCACATGGTATAGATGACTTCATTGTCATCTTATACACACATATACAACTAAAACATGTGGCCATGGCCCACATATGCATGTGGCCGGCCACCTCCCCTTTTCTTTTCTTTTTTTTTTTTGAATTTCAAGTCTCCAAATCTTCACTTTTGGCCCCCATATTTCATGCAATACTAGTTTCCATGACTTCACTCTTACCCCAAGTTTTCCTTAATGTTTCCATCCAATGAGATTCATAAGCAACTTAAGCCTCTAAAACATACAAAAGTCTCTACTTCATCTCCCGGGATCCTCTTGTCCTTAACTTTCCGCAACTAGTCCGGAATGTCCCGACGTACAAAAGTGCGGGGTATAACAAGAACCTTCATTCCAAAAATAATTTCTCCTAGTTTTCCTACCAATTGAAAGGTGCTCTTTAACGTGGGATAGTTGTTGGAACAAACAAAATACTTATTCTTGCAAAATTTACTCCTAGCCGTGTGGAGAAGTTGGAAGAAGAAGGTATGTTTTAATCTTCTCTTTTATATGTTATGCATAGTTTATGTGTGTTGTAGCATGCAAAGATGGATGAAATTCATGAAAATAGGGAAGTTGAAGTGGTAGCCGTGTGGGTGTATAGTTGGCCGTGTGGTATGTGTTGTATTGAAGGGGTAGTGAATTCATTGTATTTAGCATGTTTGTGTGTGGTTGTAATGTGTAGAAAATGAATGAAACTCATGGAATAATGTATGTTGAGGAGTGACCAAAGTAGGGGCTGTTTGTTATGTAAGAAATGAAGTTATGTTATTTAGTATTTTGATCGTCGTCGTTACGAATTCTATGAGGTAAAATGAAGTTTAATGAATCAAATTGAAGTTGTGATGGTTGTGGGCTGATTTGGAAGCCAATGTAGCTCTTATGTGAATTTTATATTTAGGATGGTTACATTGTTAATGCATAGATTGTTGATGTAGTTTATGAGTTTTGGAAGAAGAAAATATGTTAGTATTGTTTTCGGTTTGGAGAGCATTTCGGGTAAGGTGGTGGTGTGGTTGGATTGTTGGAAAAATTGTGTGAGTTGTTTATAGTGTCCTTGAATATTGTTTGAATGATTTCGGATTAGTAATTGAACGTGTGAATATTGATGTTAGTTTGATTTTATGCGGTTGAATTGAATATAAGTGAATATCGTCGCATTATGTGAAAGAAGGTTGTTGATGCTAGAATGCGTTTTGAATCAATGGTTGATGTTATTAGAATGTTTTGTTGGTGTTGTTGTTGATGAAATTGGCCGAGTTTAATTCTCGGGGTGGTGTATTTATAGGGGAAGTCTTTGCCGAAATTTCTGTAGAATTTGGTGTGCGTTTGGAATCGGGTTTCTAAATGCTTTTAGCTAATGTTTGATATTTAATGGCGTGTTGTAGATCTTGGAAAGTTCACGACGTAAACTTGGATTAGCTTGGAAAACAGGCAAGGTATGCAAGGCTTACCCTTTTTTTTGTTGGCATGTCTTAGCTACGATTAAGTTGCGATAAGTTACGAATCTCGAGGCGATTCCATTCCTATGATCCGAGCAAGCATATGAGTTTTATTTACTTTAATGTTCGCAAGTCAACTTAGTTAAATTATGGCTCCTATGTTTTGAAAGATTGAATTTCAAAAGCCTTAAAAAGAATTGTTGCTACAAAAAGAATCCCGATCTTCAAACGTCCGTAACTTTTGCATACGAGCTCGGAACGCCCCAAAACATAATAGATAAACTCATAAGACATAACTTCCCCCTAGCTCTCGTAGTCGGGTTCGGATGGGGGTCGGCACCCGTCCGTGGGGCCCGCGGCTCTTTTATACTATTACTAATGATCTTTGGGAAAAACTTAATACTATTCCATTTCGATCTCCGCATATGGATTTCCTACCTATTTGACGAGTTATGATTATGATTTCATACATACGGTTCCTACGGTTCCGTGATACGTTTAAGACATTTGATACGTTTCCGAAAGCCGTCCGAAAGGTATTTGACATGACTAAGTTTTGACTCTTAAACGATAACTTGTTTTGATTCTTCCGTTATACTTTGGAAATGTTTTAAAAATTGCATATAGTTTCTCACGACTCTGCTCGTGCAATATTGTCACTTCCTTCACCGAGTCCCGGGGCCGGATGTTATCGTGCGCACTATGTTATATTTTCGGAGTATGATGTGTCCGGTTCGCCGAGCCCCTTTGGTCGGGAACCGTGGATAATGGTGTTATGATGTGTCCGGTACGCCGCGCCCCTATTGGCCGGGTACCGTGGTATATATATGATGTGTTGTGTGACGGGGATACGGAGATATAAAGTCTCCTGGAGTACGATGTGTTGTGGCGCCAACGACGGGCGGGCGGCCACAGTTCTAAGAGCCTTATGCATGATTTATGTTTTACGAGTTCAGGTACACGCTTCAGAGGTCCGTCAGTCTAGGATATCTGTTCTGCTGCTTGAAGTGCTCCTTTGATCCGGAGCCTATACATTTTGGTATTGACATCTCTATTATCTGTACATATGTTTGTTCATGGGTACGGCGGGGCCCTGTCCCGTCATATAATTCTGTTATGATTCTTAGAGGTCTGTAGACATATACGTGTGGGTTATGGGTAGTTACCGTTTCATTGTGTCTGTGTGATCTGTGTTCTGTACGCCCCTGTATGATGTTGGCCTTACTGGCTCACGTATGATATTCTCCGCTGGATGTTGTGACCGCGGAATGTATATATATGTATATGTATCTGTGATAGCTACGGGGCGATGTGTCACTATTTGTAAGTATAAGATCTGATTATGTCACTTATAGTCTGATGTTGAACTCTGTATACGCATAACCTGTTTGTATGTTGATTATGGTTAATAGGTACGTCTGGGTGCCCAGCTCGGGTACCAGTCACGGCCTACGAGGTTTGGTTGTGACAAAAGTGGTATCAGAGCGGTTCGTCCTCGGAATGTCTACAGACCGTGTCCGGCAGAGTCCTGTTTATGGTGTGAAGCCGGCCACATTTATAAACAGGAGGCTGCGGGGCATTTAGGAATTAATGACCTTTCTTCTGTCTTAGATCGTGCGATAGAGCCATTTATTTAGGACGACTCCTTCCTAACGAGTTGTTGTGATTTCAGCGATGCCCCCGAGAAAAGCGACAGCTGCCCAGAAGGGCAAGTCTACAGCAGCGGGGGAGACTAGCCAGGCCCGGGGAGTTACCAGGGCTCGTGCTCAGCCGGTGCCTGAGGTTACGCCGCCATTACCAGAGGGGGGATTGGAGCGAGCGGCGGCAGGTCGGGGGCGACTCCACCGCCGGCCCCGAGGACCGCGTGCACGAGCCTCCGGCCCCACGGTTAGGGGCGGAGGATAGGGCCACGCGGGATGCGGTCCGATTCGACCGGGATTGTGGCGGGGCAGGCTCGCGGGCATAGATTTGGGGATGACTATGTGGACAGACGTGACAGCTCGAGGGCCCGCGACTTCTTGACCTTAACCCGCCGGAGTTTTTCAGGTCAAAGCCCGACGAGGACCCCCAGGAGTTTATTAGACAGATGCGGCGTACGTTGCGGTTGATTAATGCTTCTGAGACCGAGTCTGTCGAGTTCGCGTCGTATCGGTTGTACGACATAGCTGCTAATTGGTACGAGTCTTGGGAATTGTCCAGGGGCAAGGATGCTCCTCCGGCCGTGTGGGATGAGTTTGTGGAGGCCTTTCTTGGCCATTTTCTGCCCCCAGAGACGAGACGAGCCAGGGTTCACAGATTTCTACGTCTGAGGCAGGACGGCAAGAGCGTCCGAGAGTATAGCCTCGACTTTGATTCCCTGGCCAGATACGCGCCTCATATTGTGGCCGACATGGCTGACCGGGTGCATCAGTGTGTGATGGCGGCGGATGATTACCTGATCGATAGGCGTGTGGCGATGGCTTCCCGCCCGGCATGGATATTGCCCGGGTACAGGCGTACGCCCAGGGCATGGAGGAGCGACACAGAGGGCGCCAGCCCGACAGGGGTTACGACGGGAGCCAGCCCAAGAGGGCTAGGTCAGCCGGGTACTTTGGAGATTCTCGAGGCGGGTAGCCTCAGCAAAGACACGGGGTATTCTTCGTTGTCAGCGCGGAGCGCACCCCCACCATTCCCCGGTAGGAGGTTTGACGGTGCAGGGTACTCAGGAGCGAGTCAGGGCTCCAGGGTTTCGGGATCCCAGGTGGACAGGGGTTCCGGTCGGTCGAGGCCATCCATACCTCGGTGTTCACACTATAGGAGGCGTCACCCTGGAGAGTGTCATCGGGCGATAGGCGCTTGTTTTACTTGCGGCCGTCAGGGCCACCTTATGAGAGACTGTCCGTATGGGGGTGGCTCAGATCGTGCAGCCCAGCCTACCGGGTCAGTTGCCGGTCCGTCTTCTTCAGTAGCTATGCGCCCTACGGGGCAGGGTATACCGGCACCAGCGGGCCGTGGCAGAGGTCGCGGCGGAGCCTCCAGTATGCGGTCCATCGAACCGCCTATATGCGCCGGCCACAGACAGATCGGGGAGGCATTACCGGATGCGGCCGCAGTATGAATCCTTACTAGCATTTATATTCTTACATGTGTGTATTTGTTGTATAATTGTTGTTTAATAGCGGCAAGCGGAAATTCAAAGTCGATAACCAAGTATGTATAAGTGACGGTGATTAAGACGTGTTCATGGTCATTACGGACCTGGGAGTCGAGGATGGAAAGTAATAGTACCCACAGGGGATAAGTGAGTATGTAGAACCGAGAGAGGGGTAAAATGGTAATTGTGTTGTAAAAGCGTTCGGAAACCTGTCAAGACTTTATTTTACTCCAAATTACGTGACGAAGGTCGTGCGGTGAGGTGGACGCGATTATATCGACGTTAGAGCGTCGTATTTCATCGAAGTCCCGAGGTTAAGCGTGCTGGAGTGGGGGAAATCTCAGGATGGGTGACCCCCTGGGAAGTTTCTGGAAGCTTTACAATTTCAGCCATAAGGAGCAAATGGGAAGTTAGGGTGGTCTAAAAGGATTTAGAATATACTGAGGAAACGGGAATTTTAGGACGCCGCGTAGGCCGGAGTGGGCTGGATCGGATAAAGAAAAAGGAAGTATATCACAGCGCTAGAATTAGGCTCAGCTTGAATGGTGCTTGGGGGATCTTTGCGAATGAGATGCTGGCAATTATATATGTGTATAGGTAAGCGTGTGATACCCCGTGTATGGCTATGTTAGTGGGTGTACGCATTCCGGCAACCGATGTCACGGTATGTGGAAGGTATTAATCTGACAGGGTAACAAAGTTCAAGCGGAAAGAAAAATAAGTGGCATGAATGCCATAAGGCAATTTGATATTGTTTTTACTATAGAGTAAGCCTGGAAGGTGTTGACATAATGATGTTGGGAAGAGAAAGGGAGTGAGCAGATAATTGGCGGGAGAATCGGAACGGGGAAACAAAAGTGTAGTCTGACCGGGAGAGAGAAATGCAGACGTAAGGTGAATGTAATCAGGCAATAAAATAAGTACGCCCCTAAAGGGGGGAAGCGGATACGAGGAATGTGAGTGCAAGATAGAGGCAGTCAACACCGCAAAATACTTAATATGGGTACTCGAGCTACAGGTAGGATTCCTTGTTGAGACCAGTTAATAAAACCCACAGAGCCAACACAAAAAAAAAAGGGGATAGGAGCTAGAACGGCAATTGGGATGGTGCCGAGAATTGACTGTGGAGATCTCGAATGGTAGAATGTTAGAAAGTGGAGGTTTACAGGAAATAGTGCGGCGAAGGAATGTTAACAGGTAACTTACAGTGATGTAACGAAAGAAAATACGACTAAGTCCGATCAAAGGCTGAGATGTGGGCAATAAGGTCATTCGCTAATAAGACTACGCCCTATGGACAGTAAGGAAAAAAAATAGGAAGCCTCCGATAATAGGAGGTGAACATAGTAGACGAGTGAGAAAAGGAAGAAAAGAGAGTACAATAGGGTCGGCCGTAAGCGAATATTAGGACGGGAGGAGTAGATGGAACGGCACGATAGGGTGATAAGGGAAACCCCCCGAGATCTTTATAAGACCTTACGGGACTAGTTGAACATTCGAGGACGAATGTTCTAAAGGGGGGAAGGATGTTATATCCCGTATTTCGCACGTCGGGATAATTCGGGTCAATTACGACAAGTTGGGGACAAGACCATTCCGAGAGATGAAGCAGAGATTTTTGTTTGCTTTAAAAGCTTAAGTTGTGTATGATTTTATTAGCATGAGATATTATGGAGTTTGGGATAAAAATTGGATTGTGGGAAGTTAGATATCTTATGGAAAATTTGGGACCAAAAGTGAGTTTTTGGAAGTTTTTATTTCATGAAAAATATGGCCATGTGGCCGGCCACATAAGGAGTGGGCCATGGCCACATGGTTGGCTATTGTGTGTTATTAAAAGATGACTAAGTCATCTTAATTCCTCACTTTTATCTCTAGAAATTTCAAGAAAGAATTGGAGGAGAAAGACAAGGCCATATTCGGCCATAGCTAGAGAAAGAGGAAGATCAAGAACCTTCATTCCAAAAATAATTTCTCCTAGTTTTCCTACCAATTGAAAGGTGCTCTTTAACGTGGGATAGTTGTTGGAACAAACAAAACACTTATTCTTGCAAAATTTACTCCTAGCCGTGTGGAGAAGTTGGAAGAAGAAGGTATGTTTTAATCTTCTCTTTTATATGTTATGCATAGTTTATGTGTGTTGTAGCATGCAAAGATGGATGAAATTCATGAAAATAGGGAAGTTGAAGTGGTAGCCGTGTGGGTGTATAGTTGGCCGTGTGGTATGTGTTGTATTGAAGGGGTAGTGAATTCATTGTATTTAGCATGTTTGTGTGTGGTTGTAATGTGTAGAAAATGAATGAAACTCATGGAATAATGTATGTTGAGGAGTGGCCGAAAGTAGGGGCTGTTTGTTATGTAAGAAATGAAGTTATGTTATCTAGTATTTTGATCGTCGTCGTTATGAATTCTATGAGGTAAAATGAAGTTTAATGAATCAAATTGAAGTTGTGATGGTAGTGGGCTGATTTGGAAGCCAATGTAGCTCTTATGTGAATTTTATATTTAGGATGGTTACATTGTTAATGCATAGATTGTTGATGTAGTTTATGAGTTTTGGAAGAAGAAAATATGTTAGTATTGTTTTCGGGTTTGGAGAGCATTTCGGGTAAGGTGGTGGTGTGGTTGGATTGTTGGAAAAATTGTGTGAGTTGTTTATAGTGTCCTTGAATATTGTTTGAATGATTTCGGATTAGTAATTGAACGTGTGAATATTGATGTTAGTTTGATTTTATGCGGTTGAATTGAATATAAGTGAATATCGTCGCATTATGTGAAAGAAGGTTGTTGATGCTAGAATGCGTTTTGAATCAATAGTTGATGTTATTAGAATGTTTTGTTGGTGTTGTTGTTGATGAAATTGGCCGAGTTTAATTCTCGGGGTGGTGTATTTATAGGGGAAGTGCTGCCGAAATTTCTGTAGAATTTGGTGTGCGTTTGGAATCGGGTTTCTAAATGCTTTTAGCTAATGTTTGATATTTAATGGCGTGTTGTAGATCTTGGAAAGTTCACGACGTAAACTTGGATTAGCTTGGAAAACAGGCAAGGTATGCAAGGCTTACCCTTTTTTTCGTTGGCATGTCTTAGCTACGATTAAGTTGCGATAAGTTACGAATCTCGAGGCGATTCCATTCCTATGATCCGAGCAAGCATATGAGTTTTATTTACTTTAATGTTCGCAAGTCAACTTAGTTAAATTATGGCTCCTATGTTTTGAAAGATTGAATTTCAAAAGCCTTAAAAAGAATTGTTGCTACAAAAAGAATCCCGATCTTCAAACGTCCGTAACTTTTGCATACGAGCTCGGAACGCCCCAAAACATAATAGATAAACTCATAAGACATAACTTTCCCCTAACTCTCGTAGTCGGGCTCGGATGGGGGTGGGCACCCGTCCGTGGGGCTCGCGGCTCTTTTATACTATTCCTAATGATCTTTGGGAAAAAATTAATACTATTCCATTTCGATCTTCGCATGTGGATTTCCTACCTATTTGATGAGTTATGATTATGATTTCATACATACGGTTCCTACGGTTCCGTGATACGTTTAAGACATTTGATACGTTTCCGAAAGCCGTCCAAAAGGTATTTGACATGACTAAGTTTTGACTCTTAAACGATAACTTGTTTTGATTCTTCCGTTATACTTTGGAAATGTTTTAAAAATTGCATATAGTTTCTCACGACTCTGCTCGTGCAATATTGTCACTTCCTTCACCAAGTCCCGGGGCCGGATGTTATCGTGCGCACTATGTTATATTTCCGGAGTATGATGTTGTCACACCCTGATTTTTATTAGGGTGTGATGGGCACCCGACCCCATATTCGGAGCCGAGCGAACCCACTGACTCTTATTACATACACAGACTGTCAGACTCTTAATCAGACAAAATTGACAAGTACAAGAATCTTCCCCGGAATATTTTGTAATGTACAAATTAACAGGGCTTGTTATTATACAGAAATTATGACATAATACAAAATGACGTGACGGCTGAGGGAGCCGCCTACAGAACTGACATACTGAACCCACACTCTGTCTGCAAAGTCTCTACAAAACGTTCCGAATACATAATGCACAGACTCTGACTCGGCAGCACTCCAGGAGCAAAAGGGAGCTTGCCAATGCCGCTGGAACATCTTCTTAAAGTGTCTTCTAGTCATCTGGGAGTACCTGCGCGGCATGAAACGCAGCCCCCAAAGAAAGGTGGGGTCGATGCGAACAAGGTACTGAGTATGTAAAGCATAAACTATGAAAACAGGGTCATAACTGAACAGCAGATACAGATCATAGACATAATAACTGAAGTGTCAGAAATGCGACCTCATAAAGCAGAAGCAAATGCATAACAGAAACATGCCATGGCCGGTGCCCCTCACGGGACTCGGCAAACAGATAGTGGTCGCCCCCTGACGCTGGCGCCACAACATATCAGATCATATCAGAAAATGCATATAGCATAGCATATCAGATGGCCATATCATATCATAACATATCAGAGTGTACATGGCACATCATACTCCATAACCCATGTACATATATACCTGCCCTCACACCGAGGCACGGCGAACAATGCAGTGGAGTACGCTTGATAACATATCCTGGCCCGGGCTCAGTGAAGGAAACATTGAGGCATCCACGAGTGGAGTAGTGAGAGACTAAATGCAATATAAAACGTTCAATACATACGCAGATCAGACGGAATAATCAATTGACATATGAAGAAAAAGGGTCCGGACGAGCATAGTACATACCTTTTAAAGCCGCGGAAAATTCTTATCAAAACAGGACTTCTGAGGTCATTTATGTATTTCATAATATAAAACATATACAGAATCTTAATAGCCTAACTCAAATGGCAAACCGTATGGCGAACGTTTGACGAGAACTAAAACATAAGTCTCTCGATCTCAAAATGGTTCGTATCGAATAGTCTTTCTGAAGAGGTTTCAAATTCCCAGAGTAGGTCGTAAGACTCAATAAAATAATTATATTAGTTATTCCTTAGAAATTAGAAAAAAGGAAATGGTTAAAAGTTTTCCTTAGATTCCACTTAAAGGTAGTTCAATTGAGCTAATAGGAAAAATGCAGGCAAAGTGGGCCCACCTCGGTCAAATGAGGCGGCGAACATAAAACATGCATATCGAACCTCATAATATCATTAATAAATGTTTTAGAGTAGTCGGATTGAATTTGGACAAGTTCTATACGTCTAAGACCCTTCTAGTCATTCATGACCTAACTGGGTTCAATCTTACTGAAGGAAAAAGGGGAAAATTCGAACGTAGATTCCAGGAAGTAGGAATACCCCCGAAGACCAGAGTCGAGCCTAATACTCTAAGACATGCCAAGAGAAGAAATAGGTAAGCTTTACATACCTTTCGCACTTGTTAAGCTCGTCAAAACTCCAATCCCGTTTCGTCAAAAATACGCAAATGGTCATCCTTACCCAGTTACTATTCATGCAAGTTGACATTTACATCTTTGGTTCCTATTTGGCTACCGAAATTTCGGCAAAGATCTCCCTATAAATATGACACCCCGAGATTCAAACTCGACCAATTTCAATCAAAAACAACCCGAGAATGGAACTCGGCCAAAATAACAACAATTACACCAACAACGATGTAAACAACCAATCCAACGCATTCCAACATAAGTAATCTTCCTTACCACATAATATGTCAACTTGCAATCCAATAGCGTAGATTCGAGCCAATATCGTAGTTTACATATTCATTCACTAATTTAAGACCATTCAAACATAAACTAAGGGCATTCCATGCTATATATCTAACATTCAACAATTCCGTCAATGTTCACATTCCATCCAAACTTCACATATATGCAACGAAACCATTCTAACACCTTTTCTACTTACTACTCCATCACTAACAACCATAGTCTACACTTTAACAATTTCAATCTCTTAATACCATAAAATCACATTAATGTGCCATAATTCTCTACTTTCCATTTTCATGCAAACTTATCCCATATAACCTTCATTTACATCATAAAGATCACAACAACACAATTAGCATATCAAACAAAACAAATTCATTATTAGTTCTTCACTATAAGTGCCACGGCCAACATGCAATTTGCCACATCCATCCAATTTCATTCAACTTTCATTTCCAATTCAATTTCCATGATAACCAAAACTAAAATACAACACAAAATTCGCCATAACTTCACTACATGAATTCGGCCACATGCATGCATATACAAGTGCCATGCAAACGTCCATATTTCAATGAATTCTATTCTTTTCCACATACTACAACCTCAACAAAGCCTTTATACCCTATAAAAGGATTGAACCATACCTTTATCTTCCCAAGTTCTTCATTTGGCCAAGGTGTCAAATTGAAGAAACAAATGCTTTTTCTTCCGAAACAATCACACCATGTTGTAGAGGAGGCTTGAATTAGTAAAATTGCATCAAGAAAATAATTTTTGGAAACAAGAATTAAGGGGGCAAATTTTGGGAACCATGGCCGAATGGCCATGGTTGATTTTCTCCTTGTTTCTTTCTTTCTTCTTTCTCTTAAGCTTCTTGAATTTTCTTGAAGCTTTGTCCCTTATATAATTAAATTGTCATGTGACAAGGTCACATGACTTAAATTAAATTTTTGTCCCCCTTTTTGTTGCCATGGCCGGCCACTTTATGATTTTGGGCCAACATTTTCTCCAATTTTTTCACTTTGTTCCTTAGGCCCAATTGACGATGGGTCATTTTCGGAAATTCACGGGACTAATTTTCAAGATCCCAATTTTGCCCTTAAGCTTCTTTAGTATTTCCACGTCATTATTTCCTTAAACTTCACATGCACATTAAGTAATATCCAATCAAAGCCTTATTTCTTACCATGTCATATTGTTTCTAATTTTTCCGAATACGCACGAAATGCGAGATATAACATCCTCCCCCCCTTTAGAACATTCGTCCTCGAATGTTCAACTGACCTTAGGGGCTTCCTAACACTTCGGGGAGGTTTCTTTCCTTCCGAACACCGACTTGAGCTTGACCAACATGCTTGTGAGGGCCTTCATCTTTCAACTTCTTCTGTCACGCTTCGACATCTTCTTACTAAGGCTGTTCGGAGTCTTAAATCGATTATACGGCGAACTAAACCTTCGTCAGAATCGGAAGACCAAACGGACATCGGACGGAGTTATAACCGGAATCGGAAGAAACCATAATCTGACGTTACCTTAGGCAGACTCAAAATCGGGGTCAGACGTGCAGAAGCATATTGAACAATCCCATAATCAGAATCGGACGTACCGGATTTTATTGTACAGACGTGCATCGGACAGAGCCGTAATCAGGAGCAGACATACAGAGGTTCATCAGACCGATGCGTATCAGAGACAAATGTACAGAGACGCATCGAACCGAGTTATGATCAGAATCGAACATACAGGGGTACATCAGATAGAGATGTAATTGGATTCGAAGTACCTATAGTATAGTAGGCAGAATTTTATCGAAGTCAGAGGCGCAGGAATACGGCATACGGAATCGTGATCAGAGTTAGGCTACTTTCATTACTACTTTAGAGGCTTACGAAAATTTCGTTGTTGCATTTTACTCCTCGCTTGATTGCAAACTTGCTTCTCTCATTTTCCATAATGGTTTCTTGCTTCGCTTATCGGCTCCTCCAAAGGTTTTACTTGATCATATATTTTTTGTCCTTAATTCCTTCCAATACTTCAATTCCCAACCTTAATCCATAGTGAAGATAGTAGCATCTTATCTTACCATACCGATACCATATCCTTCCTTGTTACTCGAACTTCAATGCCTTTATCCGATTACCGGCTCCCCACACCGTAGCACCGGTGGCTGGGAACTACTTGCTTACCGATACAATTGCATGCAAGATATCGTACGCATTCACACACACCTATATGATTATTATCGACTATCCCACAAAATAATTCCGACGTTGTTCAAGCCTATACAAATTTCGAGGCTATTTCATACTTTTCGTAACTTCATCCGTCATATTTCGGCATTGACCTCATTTCACACCGTTGTCTTAGTTCAAACTCTTTCGTTTCCTTTTTTACGTGACTTTGCTTTTAACTTTCATTGTCACTTATTATTTTGTAATCTCTGCGGGAGTATGTAAACGTACGCAAGTTATTCCAAGAAATGCATTGACATTACCTTACTAACCTTTAGGTTATTCCTTGTCTTCTCCCTTTGTCTTGCAATTAGTATCGGGAGGAATATTTAATTGATCCTGGTCAAGTTCTGCTTATCTTTAGTACCAAATTCCTTTCGGTATCATGGTTTAGACCATCTCTGCATTTTTCGTATCGTATTCAAAATATCATAACCATACTGTTGGTGTTGGATCTTTACATTTCTTATCAGCTATGTATTCACTTGGTTTGCTTAACGTGCAATTATTCGTGAGCTACATAACCATCCTTGCATAATTCGCATACAACATTCTTGATTCCAGACATAGTCTCTTTTATTTGATCCTCCCGACTTTACATGCCTCACTGGTGCCAAAATGCACTAATTCTAATTCATCGCATTACTTGCTCTTTTTACAAGCATTCACTGCCTGGAATCATATTACCCACAATCTTCATTGACAAATCTCTAGTACCACTCTAATCATCGTCTTGATTCCCATTCGTTTGTTATCGATTTGATTTCACCAACTGGTTTCAATGTAGAATCTCACAGAAAATTCAAACGTTCGCATCAACGTGCCGTAACGTCAATTGATTTCCATATTAACTTTGCATCTCTCTTATGTACTTCCTCTCCTTTTGGGTGCTCCCGTGTCATTGTCTACTCATATTCTATCCTTGTCTCCATCCAAAATTTTCAAACTCACATAACTCTTTTCGGATACATTTTGCATACCATACCGTACCCACATAGCTTTTATAGCTCCTATACTTAATTTACCCTGGTGTAAAATTCTAACGCATTCATAGGTAATAGGAATTCTCAATATCTCGTACAAAATCTGATCCTCGACGCTTAGTACTCGGATAGCGTCATTGTAACCACATCATATCCCAAGTCGTATTGCATTCATTCCCGACAAAAGTTAGTTAATGCGTCGAATCGTTTCAAATTCTTTACTTCATGACACTTATAGTTGGACGATAAATATTCCAAGCTTCCTGACGATACCATCTTTCTTTTCCCAATAAATTTACAACATATCAGTCATTTCACATATTCTCAATTCTTGTTTCTTATGATTTTCGCTACTTCCACGATAAGGTCATATATACGTAGCATGTTATATTTCCTTATGCTTCACGTTCTCTCACCCTTTCCATATACTCATTATTAACTTACAATCTTATCCGAAGTCATACTAACTTCATCTTAGTAATGGTCTCGTTTGGTGACCTTTTTGTCGCACTACCTCTTTGTCCATAACTGTGTATCTCTCATTTATCCCGGACTTGTAGTCAATTAATTATGCCCATTTTTGGTGTTTCCTTTCGTACCTTTCCTATTTTTTCGTTTATATCCATTTTTTTTTCTTCCACATATTCCATTTCTAATTGGCTGACCACAATTTAGTAAGCGGTTATCAGAAAATATTCTTCAACCACCGTCAGAAGGAACTAGGGCCTGGCAAGCACCACAGGACATCCTAGCACTTGGTTCGTACGATTTACCTTCAAATTTACTCTTGAGTTCCACATGAACTATTCAGATCACAATTACTTACTCGTATGCTTTACATTCTTTCATCATGGTCACACTCAGTTATTGGGAATTATTGCCCGTCAATTTGGGTCTCCTTCTAAAGCACAATATGATCGGAACATACTTTGACTCATTTGGATGAATTGCGAGTTGATCGCTCATATATTCTTTTTCAAAGCAGGATTTTGCCAAATAGGGGTAGTGCTTCTTATGGGTGTCGTGGGAAGTCTTTCCTAAAGCTTAATTCAACATAGCATAATAGCCCTTCTCTTTCTGTTCTCATTGTTATTTTCATCAACATATAATATTTATCCCATACATTCCTACAAAACTTGGCAAGTCTCTTTCATACATTCAATAGCTCATTTTCCTGTTCACACTTTTCCCCCGTGCTTCCGTCACATAGTTCATGTCCTGTTTCTGGCCTTTTCGCCGTTAGGCTTTACTTATCTTCGTGGCCATCCTTGTTGAGCTTTCTAGCTACTTCACAAATTCTAATTCCCTTTAGCTGTCTTAATTTCCCATTTATTTCATATACTTGCATTTATGGGACCCTGAGTGCACTTCCCAGGGGGTCACCCATCCCAGAATTGCTCTGGCCCTAGCACGCTTAACCTCGAAACTCGGGTGAAATGCGATGCTTTAATGCCAGTACAATTGCATCCACTTGGTCACATGGCCTTTACTATATAATCTGGGGCAGATTGGAGTCTTACAGATTTCGAGACGTTTTCATATCACGTCCTATCTTTCATTTTTACCGTTTTACCCTTCATATGCCACAATATTCCTCTCTCAGTCTAGCTCCCAGATTTTCAATAATAACGGGTATACCTTCATCGTTATCGCTTATGAGTACTTCCAATATTGTCCTGTTTAGACCTCCACGCCCCATTTCCACATAATAATTTTTCCACAAAGTCGATTGTCACATTTTTGAATCCTCCAATAGCCCTTATTCCTACTGGGCATCGAATGTCATTCGTCTCGGCCTTTCAGACTGTTACCCGTCTTTTCTATAATCATTCCTCACGTCATACCCAAATCCTAAACTCCTCCAAACAGCACATCTCTTTTATTGGCTATTTACGATATTTTCTCTTCCCCTAATTTTTTTTTTTTTTGGGGTGTCTGATTAAATATTCCATTTAGCAATTTCAACAGAATCTCTTTTTCCATTCGTATAATTCAAACTCTATATGTAACGAACACCGATAACACTTTACAGAACATACGGTCATATGACGCATTCCCGCCGCCCAAAGCTTCCAATTTCGGTGGCGGAATAAATATGTCAAAATTCACTTCCGTGACTTTCATGTCGTCACTTACTTCCTTCTAACGTATGTAAAGCCCACATATAGGAATTTCATCCTACCATAACTTGGCTCTACCGCACGATCTAAGACAGAAAAAAAGGTCAACGATCCCTAAATGCCCCGTAGCCTCCTGTTTATAGATGTGGCGCGCTTCACACCATAAACAGGACTCTACCGGACACGACTTTGCAGACATCCCCTAGGACAAGACTTGCTCTGATACCACTTGGTCACACCCTGATTTTTATTAGGGTGTGATGGGCACCCGACCCCATATTCGGAGCCGAGCGAACCCACTGACTCTTATTACATACACAGACTGTCAGACTCTTAATCAGACAAAATTGACAAGTACAGTAAATCTTCCCCGGAATATTTTGTAATGTACAAATTAACAGGGCTTGTTATTATACAGAAATTATGACATAATACAAAATGACGTGACGGCTGAGGGAGCCGCCTACGAATCGACATGCGAACCCACACTCTGTCTGCAAAGTCTCTACAAAACGTTCCGAATACATAATGCACAGACTCTGACTCGGCAGCACTCCAGGAGCAAAAGGGAGCTTGCCAATGCCGCTGGAACATCTTCTTAAAGTGTCTTCTAGTCATCTGGGAGTACCTGCGCGGCATGAAACGCAGCCCCCGAAGAGCAGGGGGTCAGTACGAACAAGGTACTGAGTATGTAAAGCATAAACTATGAAAACAGGGTCATAACTGAACAGCAGATACAGATCATAGACATAATAACTGAAGTGTCAGAAATGCGACCTCATAAAGCAGAAGCAAATGCATAACAGAAACATGCCATGGCCGGTGCCCCTCACGGGACTCGGCAAGACATAGTGGTCGCCCCCGACGGCGGCGCCACAACATATCAGATCATATCAGAAAATGCATATAGCATAGCATATCAGATGGCCATATCATATCATAACATATCAGAGTGTACATGGCACATCATACTCCATAACCCATGTACATATATACCTGCCCCCTCACACCGAGGCACGGCGAACAATGCAGTGGAGTACGCTTGATAACATATCCTGGCCCGGGCTCAGTGAAGGAAACATTGAGGCATCCACGAGTGGAGTAGTGAGAGACTAAATGCAATATAAAACGTTCAATACATACGCAGTCCGACGGAATAATCAATTGACATATGAAGAAAAAAGGGTCCGACGAGCATAGTACATACCTTTTAAAGCGCGGAAAATTCTTATCAAAACGGGACTTCGAGGTCATTTATGTATTTCATAATATAAAACATATACAGAATCTTAATAGCCTAACTCAAATGGCAAACCGTATGGCGAACGTTTGACAGTAACCAAAACATAAGTCTCTCGGATCTCAAAATGGTTCGTATCAGAATAGTCTTTCTGAAGAGGTTTCAAATTCCCAGAGTAGGTCGTAAGACTCAATAAAATAATTATATTAGTTATTCCTTAGAAATTAGAAAAAAGGAAATGGTTAAAAGTTTTCCTTAGATTCCACTTAAAGGTAGTTCAATTGAGCTAATAGGAAAAATGCAAAGTGGGCCCACCTCGGTCAAATGAGGCGGCGAACATAAAACATGCATATCGAACCTCATAATATCATTAATAAATGTTTTAGAGTAGTCGGATTGAATTTGGACAAGTTCTATACGTCTAAGACCCTTCTAGTCATTCATGACCTAACTGGGTTCAATCTTCAAGGAAAAAGGGAAAATTCGAACGTAGATTCCGGAAGTAGGAATACCCAAAGACCAGAGTCGAGCCTAATACTCTAAGACATGCCAAGAGAAGAAATAGGTAAGCTTTACATACCTTTCGCACTTGTTAAGCTCGTCAAAACTCCAATCCCGTTTCGTCAAAAATCTGCAAATGGTCATCCTTACCAGTTACTATTCATGCAAGTTGACATTTACATCTTTGGTTCCTATTTGGCTACCGAAATTTCGGCAGCATCTCCCCTATAAATATGACACCCGAGATTCAAACTCGACCAATTTCAATCAAAAACAACCCGAGAATGGAACTCGGCCAAAATAACAACAATTACACCAACAACGATGTAAACAACCAATCCAACGCATTCCAACATAAGTAATCTTCCTTACCACATAATATGTCAACTTGCAATCCAATAGCGTACATTCGAGCCAATATCGTAGTTTACATATTCATTCACTAATTTAAGACCATTCAAACATAAACTAAGGGCATTCCATGCTATATATCTAACATTCAACAATTCCGTCAATGTTCACATTCCATCCAAACTTCACATATATGCAACGAAACCATTCTAACACCTTTTCTACTTACTACTCCATCACTAACAACCATAGTCTACACTTTAACAATTTCAATCTCTTAATACCATAAAATCACATTAATGTGCCATAATTCTCTACTTTCCATTTTCATGCAAACTTATCCCATATAACCTTCATTTACATCATAAAGATCACAACAACACAATTAGCATATCAAACAAAACAAATTCATTATTAGTTCTTCACTATAAGTGCCACGGCCAACATGCAATTTGCCACATCCATCCAATTTCATTCAACTTTCATTTCCAATTCAATTTCCATGATAACCACAACTAAAATACAACACAAAATTCGCCATAACTTCACTACATGAATTCGGCCACATGCATGCATATACAAGTGCCATGCAAACGTCCATATTTCAATGAATTCTATTCTTTTCCACATACTACAACCTCAACAAAGCCTTTATACCCTATAAAAAGGATTGAACCATACCTTTATCTTCCCAAGTTCTTCATTTGGCCAAGGTGTCAAATTGAAGAAACAAATGCTTTTCTTCCGAAAACAATCACACCATGTTGTAGAGGAGGCTTGAATTAGTAAAATTGCATCAAGAAAATAATTTTTGGAAACAAGAATTAAGGGGGCAAATTTTGGGAACCATGGCCGAATGGCCATGGTTGATTTTCTCCTTGTTTCTTTCTTTCTTCTTTCTCTTAAGCTTCTTGAATTTTCTTGAAGCTTTGTCCCTTATATAATTAAATTGTCATGTGACAAGGTCACATGACTTAAATTAAATTTTTGTCCCCCCTTTTTGTTGCCATGGCCGGCCACTTTATGATTTTGGGCCAACATTTTCTCCAATTTTTTTCACTTTGTTCCTTAGGCCCAATTGACGATGGGTCATTTTCGGAAATTCACGGGACTAATTTTCAAGATCCCAATTTTGCCCTTAAGCTTCTTTAGTATTTCCACGTCATTATTTCCTTAAACTTCACATGCACATTAAGTAATATCCAATCAAAGCCTTATTTCTTACCATGTCATATTGTTTCTAATTTTTCCGAATACGCACGAAATGCGAGGTATAACAATAGCACATGATATCGTCCCGGACGCGGGATGCCCGGACGCGGGATGTGCATATTATGGTTAAATGGATCGGCTGCCGACGCCTCGGCAATATAATATATATTTTATATATATATATATATATATATATATATATATATATATATATATATGAGAGTAAGGAAAGCTAAGAAAGTAATAAAAGATACGCGAAGGGCACTTATAGGTACGTGCTATCCTCTTATATCATCGTCGCATTCTATAATCCCATGGTATTGTTGTTCACTCCCTACGTTCTTGTTCGTATTATTATTTATTCATGTCTTGCATACTCGGTACATTGCTCGTACCGACCCTCTCTTCTTCGGCCGCGTTCATGCCGCGGTGCACACCCAGTGCGGATCGGGTTAATGTAAAGATGTTCCCGGTTGGCAAGTTCCATTTGGCCTGGAGTGAGCGAGTCGAGTGTACGTGCCGTGATTCCCGATTGGGTTAGAGACTTTGCGTACGAAGTCGTCAGTTTTGGGAGTCGGTTTGTATTATAATACAAGTTTTGTACGGTTACATTTTCTTGATTTAAAAACAATAAAAAGAATGTTTTAGTAATCTTATGGTATACAATTCCACTTAGAGGTTCAAAAAAAAAATTTTCGTACGTAGTAAGGGCTGGGGCGTGGTTCGCTTTCGCTCCTAAGTTACGTGGTCGGGTGCCCATCACACCCTAATCGGAGTGAGGGTGGCCACACCCATAGCAAATATTCGATCCCGAAAGGCACCCCCAGATGCCTCTTCCCATACTTAGCACAAATCGGATTGGTGAAGTTACTCTGAGTCACACTGGCCTGAGACTGGGAGCCTGGCGACCTGAAATTCTGCTGACGATTATCTTTCCTGAACTTGAAAACTGGAGCACTTGTTGTGGACGGAGGTGTCTGTGCCGACCTCGTTTCTTGGGAAGAATTTCTGTTTGTCGTTCCCGCCGAACCTGTCCTGTGAGACTTGACCCTTATTGGAACTCCTTGTCTTTCTCTTTCGCAAGGCTTCCCTCCTCCTTTAGCCTTGTCTCATTGCCACAATTTAAAAGCAACCATCTTGAGACGGTCATTCCCCCATTACGTACGCTTGAATGTCGGCCCCATCATACAAATAGGAATCAAGTCCTCCAACAAACCTTTCTCACTCGCCTGTCATATCCCATATACGTGGGCATGCTTCAGCCGACCGACAAATTCCAAATAGTAGTCCCGAACCGATTCGCCATTTTGCTTAAGCTTCGGGAATTGCTCGGCCCTTAGCTTCCCGACCTCTACCGGCGTAAGTGGTCTCAGAATGCACTTGCAAACTCATCCCATGTAGCATCGGTGCATCCTCACCGGGGACAATTTCCAAGATTCATACCATGTGTTAGCAATGCTGCGTTGTACCGATGAGCTCCAAAAGTAGGCTTCGCCCTCTAGAATCGTCATAATCCGAAGATTTTACGAAAGCATCAACGTAATCCCGAGGTCTTCCTTTCTTGTCCGTGAAGACCGGGGGATTCATTACGAGGAAATCCTTAGTCTTAGAAGACTCCATTATTTCACTCGAACTTCGACTGATTCTTGACGTTGGGCACGAGGCGCTACCGCCTGTGTGAGCATATTGATAGCACTCACAACATCCCATCCGAATCGATGGAAGGTGTAACGAGTAGGAGTGGTTGGGGGCTGTTGTGCGAGTCGGAACGGTCTCTTCGCCGAGTTGCTTCCGCGCAGCCTCTTGGCTAGTGGTATTAGCCTTTCGGTGTATTTCCTTTTGGTGAGATTTTCTAAAAATACGTACACGCACGAATTAGAAAGACATGCTAAAATCTTGCTCCTAAGCACCCACGATCTAGAATATGAAAGAAGTGAGACAATCTTGAATGTCTTGGTGGTCGGCCGTTTGTATGCATGGGGCCTACACATATAAAAGTGACCCCACCGGACACGGTTTCATAGACTCCCTAAAGACACTTGAACCTAGGCTGCGATACCAAGCTTTGTCACGCCCGAACCATGGCTCGGGCGTAACACGCACTCGGGCCTTCGTACGTGTCCGAGCGAACCTCGTGGCTTGCTTGTCAATACGGCATCAAAACAATATATCTATATGATGCAATTTAAATAAATCATGAAAATATAATTTGCGGAATAAAGTCTTGAAATTATCTCATAGCATGAAAATTAAATAAAAATGTAATAAAATCGCAAACATGAAAGCATAACCGACTCTCGTGAACTAATATCCGTCTATGAAACCTCTAAAACATGTACGAATACTAACTACCAGGACATGGCCCTGGACTACCATAACCGCATACTAATATAGACTCCATGTTGAACCCCGAGAGGAGCGGGGCTCACCAATAAGCCGATAATCGAGGCGATCCTCTTTGCGTTGTGCGTATGCTCCTACCGAAAATCAATATACCCGCACCGCGAAGTGTGTGCCCGGGCAAAAAGGGACGTTAGTACACGGTGAATAGTACTAGTATGTAAAACTCCGCTCGAAATGAAGAACATGGCACAACATAGGTATAGGACATGGTACCGAAATGAATGTAACTTGAACATGAGCATGAAAACGTGAGTAAAGTCCAACAGAGTAAATCAATGAAAATACATGTATATATAAAACTTCTTGTAACGTGGGGAATGCTATGGTGTAGCCGACAACATGATGCGGTACTTGCGTCCTACCAGGAGAACACTCACACCTTGCCGTGGGATATGAGATTTAAGTAATAATAAGCATGTAAGATCCAAAGCTGCATAATGAAGGTGTTGCCTCCGTCGACAACCATTATCCTACGGTGGCGATGTAAGCCTGTGCCAGGCCTTCTCGGTCTGCTAATCCAGAGCAATCCCAAAAACATGAACATGATATAGTTGGCTAAGAAGCCCATGATTTTCGTGAAATAACTTGTAAATAACTTGTAAATATCTTGTAATCATGATTTCACGAAATAACTTGTAACATGGTTTCATGAAATATCTTGTCATAGTCTTGCAAACATGTTCTTGATTCATGGGTAATAACAACAGTTCATAATTATATAAATAATTGACTTGAAAACATGTATGTGACTTGCTACATAAAATCATAAGTTTTCATATAAACATAATGAGAACACATGAGGAAGAATTCATGCTTCATGGATTAAGCTAGGGTTCCTAATAACTGTAATGGAAGATTAGGAATACAATAACGTATATAGATACAGAATTCATGTACATAAATACATAATTATGGGCTACCAATATGTTGGGTTTAATGTCCTAGGGTGGTTTGAACTTCATGGATATCAAGAAACGGAGCATGGGGAAGAACGTTGTCACGACCCGACCCCGTAGGCCGCGACTTGTGCCCGAGTTGGGCACTCCTGCATACCCAGTATCCCAAATCAGAAATAGTGTACGAATAACTTATATTGTGTACAAATAACACATATTTACAGAAAAGTGGAACGTAGCCCCGAAGCTGTCACAAATGTACAGATATACACATCGCTATCATAATCCAGCAGATAATATCACATATAAGCCGATGAGGCTATCATAGTATAGGGGGACGTCCAAGTCACAAATCACGGACACGGCCGAACGTTGAATACCCATAACCCACACATATGTGTACGGACACTCTAAGAATAATGACAATCATATGACGGGACGGGGGCCCCGTGCCGTGAACAAACATATGCATATATATATAACAAAAAGGCTGGATCAAAGTATAGGCTCTGTACAAAGGAGCGCTCTCAAATTAGCCGAGTAGGAATCCTAAGTCGGTGGATCCTCCAAATAAGTATCCGTACCGCGCGGCACGAAACGGCAGCCTCGAAGAAAGAGGGTCGATACGGAATATGTCTTGAGTATGCAAAGCATGAAATATAGTAAACAAGATCATAATCAAAACGGAAGTACGAAAGTAAATGCAATATTCAAAATATCAAAATGCTTACTCATAAAATACAAATCGCGCATAAGGCTCTTAGAACGGTGGTCGCCACCCGTCGTTGGGGCGCCACGCCACATCATCACACCCGAAGGTTTCATATCTCCGTATCCCCGTCACACATCATAACATATCATAATAACACAACATAACACCAACGAACCGACCTCTAGCAAGGAGCTCGGAGAACCGTAACACATCATACTCCGGAATACATCAAAGTGCGCATGACACATAACCGGCCCGGGACTCGGTGAAGGATGTAGTAACAAAATGCTCGAGCAGAGTCGTGAGCAACTATATGCAGTTTAAAACATTTTCAAAGGACTCGACAGATTAATCAAAATGAACCATTATTTAAAAACAAAGGCGACAGTCAAATCAGGTTTCTTCCAAATGTCGTTTGAAGGCAAATCAATAGGACTTTGGGACTCATAAATACGTATTAAACTATATGACGTAATTTATGGAACTTAGGGGCATAATCGTCATTATAAACCCGATAGAGAAATAGGTAATCGCCGCTCGAGGTAAGGCAATCATTTCACTAAATCCTTTCAAAAGTCGTTATCATTACATAAAGGAAGACCTCGGGGCCCGCAGTACGAGTATCAAAACTTATCCGAGTCCGTTTATGAAAGTTGGAGACCTTATCCCTTATGGAATCTCCGCGAACGTTTCGAAGCGATCCGAGCTCGTCTTAGGAAGTTACGATCGTTCGTAGTTACGGAACTTTTTTGAAATCAAAGTCTTCATGAAATATTTGTAATCAAATCATATGAAAACATAAGGATCATGTGTTCAAGCGTATTAAGAGAGCCAACATTAGGAGATGAACAAGAATCGGACTCCAAGCTCGGATCTTAAGAATGGAGTCACCCAGAGGCTCGTATCACAATCTACTTACGACTAAGACATGCCACAAGAAAGAAAAGGTAAGCTTCACATACCTCGTTCGCTTCCTAAGTTAATCCAAACTTACGCCGCTTCTCCAAAATCTACAATAACATCATTTGGTATCAAACATTAGCCATAGATTCTTAAAACTTCAATTTCGACTAGCACATAATTTTGCGAAATTTGGGCAGCATTCCGTAAATTCAACGTCTGAGATTTCAACTCGGCTAAATCTTCAACAACAATACCAACAACCATTCTAGCAACATCAACAATTAATTCAAAAGGCATTCTAACGTCAATAACTCTTTTCTACATATTTCGACAACATTCCAATTACGTTCAAATTAACCATATACTATCCAACCAACACAATGTACACATATTCAAGCACTAATCCGAAATCATTCAACGAGATTCAAGAACGCTTCAAGCAACTCGCACAATATTCAAATAACCTAATCAACACACCAAGCCACCCGAAACCTTCCAACTTCCATAGGAACCCCAACAACACATTTCTTTCCCTCCAAATTCATAAACTACATCAACATTCCACATTTAGCAACATTAACCACAATAATACAAAAACGATATTAAAATTACATCATTTCTTCCAACAACCTACAAATGATTCCAACTTCCATTTAAATCATTAAATCATCATTTTCACCATAAAATCCATACAACAACAACCAAAACATACTAAATAAAATTAGTTCTTCATTCCTACACACAATACACATACACAGCCACATACCAACTTCCATATTTCCATAAATTTCATCCATTTTCACTTACTACAACATGCACAACCCTTCATAACACATGAAAAGAGGATTTAAAACTTACCTTCCTCACTTAGTTCTCCAACATGACTTGAGTTGGGAATTGCATGAACAAAGGCTTGGCTTGCCCTAACAATTATTCCATGTTGTTTAGCACCTTCCAATTAGTAGAAAAACTAGAAGAATAAATTTTTTTGATGAAGATTTTTGATCTTCTTTTTCCCTTCACCTTGGCCGAATATGGCCTTGTTTCCTTTCTCCATGTTTCTTCAATTTTCTAGAGAATGAAATGTGTTGAAGATGACTTAATTGTCATCTTTTAATAACATACCTAAGTTGCACAAGTGGCCCTATGGCCCACATGCTTTGGCCGGCCACCTTAGGGCCCCTTCAAGAATGATTTTTGTCACTTCTAGTCCACTAAAAATTGTAAAATGATCACATGCACACTCCGCCGCTTGACTAGTCAAATTTGGCCAACCAAGGGTGGGTCCCACACCAAGCCACACGGCCAAACTTCGCCATTTCATGAAAATTACAAACTTTTCATAATTCACTTTTAACCCCCAAATTTTCCTTAATGTTCCATTCCAACAAAATCACAAGCAACTTATGCCTTAAAATAAAATCGAAGGTCGAAAATCTCAACCTCGCATCCCGGACTAGTCTTGTCCCTAACTTATCGCAGTTAACTCGGATTGTCCCGATGTACAAAATACGGGATATAACAAACGTAGAGATTCCCACATGTGGATGGAAGTTCTACATACCTTAGTCGCTCCAAAACTTGAATTAAAGACTTGAGCTTTGAAGAGGATTTCCAAAATCTTAAATTCTTGAACCTTGAGATGGGTTTTCTTGAAAACCCTAGTTTTAGGAATGATAATTTCTTATTTAGATCATTAGAGTATATGTTAGAATTGAGTTGGAATAATTAGAGTAGGCTTACCTTGGTGTTCTTGATGATGGGAGAGGGTAGGAGGTCGTTCTAGGGCTTGAAGGAATGAAAAATAATGATTTGAACTGATATGGACGAATATATACTATTCTGGAAAATTATAGTTTACGTGCAGCACAGTGCTGGCCGTATTTTGAAATCTTTGGCCGTATTTTGAAATACGGCCCGTATTCCGAAAAGGAGGCCCTGCGTCTCTTCGCAAAATGGCCATAACTCTTTGCACAGACGTCCGTTTGACCCCCATAATATACCGTTAGAAAGGTATTTCAAAGCTCTACAACTTTCATCAAGGAAGTTTTCCCAAATTCAAAATACGTTTTGAAATACGGGCCGTATTTTGAAATACAGTCCGTATTTAACAATGTAAAATTCAAATGTCAAATTCCGGAATGCTCGAAAATCCTTGGCATCGAGTTTACGACTTGGTTTACGGCCGTATCTTTGAAATACGGTCCTTCATTCATGGGCGTAAACCCCCATCTTACAACTGAACAAGGAAATTTCAATTCTCACATCCTTTATCTACTTCTCTAAGTCTAGGATCATGGTCAAAGCTTAGGTTAATGATACGAGGTGTTACAGATAGCCATATTATGCTCTTTCAAAAAGTCGTTAGGACTATACAAAGAAAGTCTCGGGGCCCACGGATATGCGCCATACCAATCCCGAGCTCGCCCACGAAAGTTAGAGATATTATACGTTATGAATCACTTACGAGCATATCAAAGCTATCCGGTTACGTCTATGAAAGTTACGGACGTTTTAGACATAGGAGCCTTTAGGAACAAAACCGTTTATACAACATTTTAGATCCAATCATATCAAAGACATATAAACCATAGCTTGACCATATAAGGATGCCAACATCAAAAAGAAGCAAATGTGAATCATAAACATGCTCGGAACTTAAGAATGGAGTTACCCAAGGCCTGAATCATGTCATACCTTAATCCCGTCTAAGACATGCCAAAAGAAGGAAAAGTAAGCTTTACATACCTCATTCGCTTCTAAGCTAATCAAACTTAAGTCTCGGGCTCTCCAAGAGCTACGGTAACGTCATTAAACACCAAACATTAGCTTTAAGTACTTAAGGATCCAATCTGCAAGCCATCACTTTATTTACGAAATTTGGGCGAGATTTCCGTAAGTTCAACAACCCCAGAGAATTCAACTCGGCCAATATCATCAACAATACCAACAACCATTCCAACAACATTAATAATGAATTCAAAACGCGTTCTAACATTAGTAACTCTTCTTCCACATAATTCGACGACATTCCATTTATATTCAATTCAACTACATACATTCAAGTCAACATCGACGCTCACATATTCAAATACTAATCCGAGATCATTCAAACAAGATTCAAGAATGCTTCCAACAATTCGCGCAATATTCAAAACAACTCGGCCATTATACTACCTTACCCGAAACTTCCCAATTCCAATAGGAACAACAACAATACATTTCTTTCTTTCAAATTCATCAACTACACCAACAATCCACACTTTAACAACATCATCTTCATAAATACAAGAAATTACATTTAATTCACATTAGCTTTCAAAAACGACACACACGATTATAACCTCGATTTGAACCATTAAACTTTCCTTTGCATAATTGAATCCACAACACAACAATCCAAAACACTAAATAAAATTTGTTCATCATTTCTACATAACATCATATACTCACGGCCAAACCTCAACATACCAATTTTCATGAATTTCATTCATTTCTACATACTACAACATATACAAATCATCTATGAAAACATGTAAACAAGATTAAATCTCAATTCTCCATTCAACTTCTTCACTCGGCTAGAGTTGATGAATTGCAAGAACGGATGTTATGCTTGCTCCAACCACCCTCCACGTTATAGAGGACCTTCCAATTAGTAGGAAAACTAGGAGAAAATAATTTTTCTTGACAATTTCTTGGAGCACCAAGTTCGGCCACCATGGCGAACCTCTCTCCTCTCTCTCTCCAAATTCTAGAGTTGTGTAAAATGATAAATTACCTTGCTTTGTCATGACTTACACATATATATATATATTTAGCCTCCACAAATATAAGGTGAACACATGCCCCCCCTTTTTGGCTTAAAACAATTGGTTAGCCATGTGTGGGTGCCCACATGGCCCCCACGGCCACTTGGCCACTTATGGCTATTTTATGAAATATTTCTTCCAATTTATAGCCCTTAATTTTCCTTATTCCAAATTTACCCTTAATACTCCATACCAACAAAAAGATGAATATGCAACTTATGCCTTAAATCAAGGTCGGAAAAAAAAAATAGCCTTGTCCATAACTCGTCGCAACCAACTTAAAAATATTCCAACATACAAAGTACGGGGTATAACAAGGATAGCCACGGAGAAATCCATATTTCGGTTTGGTAATAAGTTTGGACAAGGGAACCTCTACGGTCATCCCTTCGATGTGCTTGATTCTTAGGCCTATATTGGCATGTGGGATATTCTTATTCATTCATGGCACTATTGTTGACAATCTTGATAAATTGTAAAAGGCATATTTGAAAGTTGTAATTGACAAGAGGCTTCCAAATCACTTTTGATAATGCTTGTTGAGATACACCAGTTGAATAACTGTTTTTACAATGATTTCGTACGGTTTTCAGAACTGACTTCTTTATGTATTATTGTACCTTATTTTCATATTACTTGTTGTCCCCGAGGCACTCACTGGGTACGAAGTACTTAGGCATACCATTGTTGTTTTTCATGGTATGTTATGTAACAGTGAAGAGCAGGTTCTTGATACTCCGGGCGTTTAGGAAGGACTTGCGGTTGCTGCTAATTTGGTGAGCCCACACATTCATTCGTGGGACACCCTATTTATTTAATTCTATTTATTTATATTAGTTTCCGGGTTGTGTCCTGATGAGTTAGACATTTATTCCTTATTCTTAGAAAGTCCTTAGTATACATTCGAATGTGGGTAGAAGAAGAGTTGTTTTTAACTCTTTCGGGCACACTATGATGTTTCAGTTGAATTATTTAAATTATAAAGAATTTCGCTGATTTAATTCATATATTCATGATTTGTTACATTTATTTTATAAACTGTTGGAGGCGAATATTGAACCTGGCGGGTTCAAGTGTTATTATTGTGTCGTTAAGGTTCTTCCTATGTTATTCATGACGTCGCATGCCAGTCACGTCTAGGGTGGGTTTTGAGGTGTGACAGAGGTCGTCCTTATTGGATTGGATTATGACTCATATGTTTGAGGCCGCTCAATAGAGCAGGATTTGAGATAGAGTTTTGAGAGGTGAGGCCAAGGAGGCCGTGATTGATTCTGAGGGCATTCTGAGGGTTAGAGGATGCGTGTGCATTCCTCATGCTGGTGATTTGGATTCAGTTGATCTTATCTGAGGTTCATAGCTCTCGCTATTCCATTCATCCGAGAGTAAGTAAGATGTATCGTGATTTGAGACAGCACTATTGGTAGCGTCGGATGAAGAGAGATATAGTTGATTATGTGGCTAAGTGTGGGAATTGTCAGTCGTAAAATATGAGCATCAGCGACCCGGTGGGGTGCTTCAGAGGATGCCCATTCCCGAGTAGAAGTGGGAGAGGATTATCATGTATTTTGTCAAGGGCCGTCCGACCGGAACCCTTAGCAAGTTTTATTCTATTTGGGTGATAGTGGATCGGTTGACCAAGTCCGCTCACTTTGTTCCAGTTCAGGTTTCCTATACCACTGAGAAGTTAGCCAAGATGTAAATTTGGGATATTGTGAGATTGCATGGGGTACCTCTTTTACGTTGTATCAGATCTGGTACCTGATTGGATCTTAGTACAACCTTTCATCCCCAGACCGATGGCCAGTCCGAGTGGACCATTCAGGTGCTCAAGGATATGTTGAGAGCGTGTGTTATAGATTATGGTGGTAATTGGGACCAACACTTACCCTTGGTAGAGTTTGCGTACAATAACAGTTATCATTCGAGTATTGGTATGGCGCCTTTTGAGGCTTTGTATGGTAGGAGATGTAGATCTCCGATTGGTAAGTTTTATGGGTTCGAGGCTCAGCCATGGAGCACATATTTGTTAAGAGAGTCCCTTGATAGCTTTTGGCAGCTCAAAGTCGGCAAAAGATTTATGCAGATCGAAAGGTCCAGGATTTGGAGTTTGCTATTAGTCACCAGGTTCTATTGAAGGTTTCACCCATGAAGGGTGTTATGAGGTTCGGTAAGAGGGGCAAGTTGATCCCCAAGTATATTAGTCCGTTTGAGATTGTTGACCGTATAGGTGATGTAGCTTATGAGTTGGTATTGCCACCAGGCTTGGCGGGAGTTCATCCTATTTTTCATGTTTTGATGCTGAAGAAGTACGATGCAGACGGTACCTACATTGTTCGTTGGGATTCTATATTGCTTGATGAGAATTTGACATATAAGGAGGAGCCTATCGCGATCTGGGATAAGCAGGTTTAAAAGTTGAGGTCAAAAGAGATCGCTTCTATGAAGGTGCAATGGAAGCACCGTCCTTGTCACACCCTGATTTTACTGGGGTGTGATGGGAACCCGACCCCATATCCGGAGCCGAGCGAACCCGCGGACTCTTATTACAGACATAAGTTTTGAGGTTCTTAATCAAATACAATTGACAAATACAAAGAATGGCTTTCAATTTTTTTTTTTTTTTTTTTTTTGTAATTCTCAAATCAAACCGAATTCAAACATATGGAGCTTATTGCATAGTACAGGACAACTCGTCGGCTGATGGAGCCGCTTGCGAGACTGGCATTCTGAACCCACGACTCTGTCTGCAAAGTCTCTAACAAATAAGCAGAACACATAACACACAGCCTCTGACTCGGCAACACTCCAGGAGCAAAAGGAGCTTGCCAATGCCGCTGAAACATCTTCTACAATGTCTTCTACTCATCTCGGGTGTACTGCGCGGCATGAAACGCGACCCCCCGAAGAAACGCGGGAGTCGATGCGAAATATGTACCGAGTATGTAGAGCATATAATACAATAAACGAATCATGATCGAGTCCGAGAGTCCGTAAATATAACGGACGTAAACATATCGAAATCGAAGGTACCGAAGTACAATAAGACGTAATCATGATCGGTATCGGGAGTACGTACGTATATCCGGCGAATCATAATCGAATCGGAAGTACGTAAAAGTAAGTACAATAATCGGAGTATCAAAATGCTTACTCATAGAGCGGTAGATAATGCATGTCGAACATATGCCATATCCGGCCCCCGTTAAAGGGACTCGGTGAACGAACGTGGTCGCCACCCCGACACTGGCGCCACAACACATCATACTCCGGAGTAGGGAATAGCTCCGTAACATATCATATCATATCAGAGTGTGCACATATCGTAGCATATCAGATGGCCATATCATATCATATCATAGCATATCAGAATAAGTGTACATGGCACAAAGATACTCCACAACCCATGTACATGTATACCCTCCCCTCACATCGAGGCACGGCGAACAATGCGGTGGAAAACGCGTGATAACATATCCCGGCCTCGGTGAAGGAAGCATTGAGGCATCCACGAGTGGAGTAGTGAGAAACTAAATGCATCACAAAATATTTACAAGGACTCAATAGAATAATCCGAGCGACGGTCATTTAGAAAAAAAAAATCGGACGACGGTCATAGCACGTACCTTTCGGATGTCGCGGGGATTATATCAAATTAAAACTTCGGGATTGTTTGTACATATCAAAACATAAAACATTTACGAAAACTCGATAGCATAACTCGATGACAAATCATACGAAAGAGATTGAGCGATGATCATAATGTATGTCTTTCGGATGTTACGACGGTTTATGTTAAAATAATCTTTTTGAAATCATTTTCATATTTCAAAATATATTATGAGACCTTATAAAATAATTGAAACGACTGTCACATAGTAGTTAGAAGTATGGCTAAGAGTTTCTTTTGGATTCTACTCAAAAATAGGTCAAACGGAAAAATACAGAAAAACTCAGGAATAGTGGGCCCACCTCGGGTCAAATGAGGTGGCGTACAAATATTACGTACGTTAGACTTCATGACGTCACTTATAAGAGTTTTGGGGTAATTGGGTCCCATTTGTGCAAGTTCAAGAGGTTTAGTCATTTTTTCCAACTATTCATAAAACATTTAATTCAATTCTACTGAATGAAAAAGGGGCAAATTTGGACATAGATTCCGAAGAGTAGAGTCGTCCCCGAGGTCCAAATTCAAACCTATTACATCTAGGACATGCCAAGAGAAGGAAGGGTGGAGCTTTACATACCTTTCTTGCCTTTTTCGCTCGCCAAAACTCAAATCCCGTTTCGTCCGAAACCTACAAATGGTCACATTTACCAAATACTATTCATAAGGCTTAAAATTCCAATCTTAACCAATACTTGTCTATAAAAATTTGGGCAGCATCTCCCCTATACATACAACATCCCCGAGATTTAAACTCGGCCAAAATAACAACAACCATACCAACAATAATACCAACTACATCAACAATCAACTAGAAACGCATTCTAGCATAAATAGTCTTCTTTTCCAAATAATGCAACAACTCCCAATCCAACTTTGCACTTATAAATTAATATCAATATTTTTATGTTTACATACTAATTTAGGATCATTCAAACATAAACCAAGAACATTCCAAGCCATATATCCAATATTCAACAATTCCATCAATTTTCATATTTCACCCAAAATTCCTACATGTGCAACAAAACCATCTCAACACATTTTCTACTTACTAATTCATCACCAACAACAACAACCTACACTTGAACAACTTCATTATCATAATGTCATAAAATCACATTAAAATGACATAATTTCCTACAATCCATTTTCATGCCAACTTAGCCCATTTCACCTTCATTTACCTTATAAAGATCACAACAACACAACTAACCTACTAAACAAAAGTAATCCATTTCTATTCCATCATTATGCATCACACGGCCAACATACCATCTCCAACTTCAACCAATTTTCATTCAACTTTCATTTCCAATACAAAGTCCACAATAACCACAACTAGAATACTACATAAAATTAACTCATCTTGGCTATACAATATTCACATGCACACGGCTACTTACACACATATAAACACCATACAAACTTTCATATTTTCATGAATTCTAACCATTTCTACATACTACAACATAAATAAACCCTTCATAACATATAAAAAGGGATTAATTCTTACCTTTTTCTCCTTACTTTTTCACTTGACCAAGGTGTGCATTTGATGAAACAAGGGTTCTATCTTTCAAAATAATTACACCAAGTTGTAGAGGACCCTTGAATTAGTGGGAATACAACAAGAAAATAATTTTTAGAACAAGATTTCATGGGGGGAAATTCCCCATCTTGGCCGAAATGGCCATGGTTTTTCTCCTTGTTCTTTCTTTTCTTTCTCTCAAGTTTTCTTGAAATTTCTTAAGGCATATGATGAATTAATTCATCCATGTGCCTTATATTAAAGGGTCATGTGCATGGCACACACCCATGTGCATGGCACATGCCACCTTGTTTCTATTTTCTTTCTTTCTTTTTTTTTTTCATGAACAATAATTTGCCAATTCCAATTTTGCCCTTGGCCTTTCACAATATTTCCTTGAGCCACTTTGTGAATTTCCCTTTTTACCCCTAGTCTTTCCTAATATTTTCACATCCAAATTTTTCATAACCAACTTATGTATCAAACAAGGTCAAATTATAATCTTGTCCTTAACTTGCCACAATTATCTCAAATTATCCGAACGCGAAAAATACGGGGTATAACAGTCCTGTTGAGGAGGCTACTTGGGAAATCGAGTCCGACAAGCGTAGCCGATATCCTCAGTTATTTAATGATTCAGGTGTTTTCCCGTTTCTTTTCTTTTCTTCACTCGAGGACGAGCGATGGTCTAATTAGTATCTGATGTAACAACCTGTTTCATCGTTATATTCTTTTCGATATTTTCACCCATTTTCGAGCATTGATTAGCTCATTTTTGACCCGAGACGACCGTTGGTATGCTTCCCAAGGTGTCTGAACCCGATTCGAGCAACTTTTGTGAAATATAGGCTTAAAGTAAAAAATAATTGACCCAAAGTTGACTTTTGGGTATACGAATCTTTTTTAGACTTCCGTCGATTCTGAGAGGTCCGGATGGTCGTTTAGAACTTGTGTGAGTATTTGGTTCGATTTTCAATGCACTCAGATACATTTCGGGACTTAGGTTGGGAAATTTGAATAAAGGATTCGGGGGTTGACTCGGTCAACGAAACCTCCGTTGGGAATTCCGAGGCCACAGGCGCGTTTGTAGCGTGGTTTTTTGTGTGTCTATATGTATGCTATGTGAACAGATGGCCTCGAAAACTAGTCAGAAAATTTGATCAAATTACGAAACTTGGGAAGTTTTCTGGTGTCAGGTGCCCGCTTTGGTGGCTCCAGCACCACGGCAGCTGTACCGCTGGAGCGGTAACCCTGCCGTTGTAGCGGCCAAAGCATTTTAGCCTTGACCGCTGAAGCAGGCAAGTGACTGTTGAAGCGGCACCGCTGGGGCGGTCCTAGTGCCGCTAAAGCGAATAACGGGTAGTTTGTTAAATTAATAAAGTGTTAAAGCCCTTAGACCCTCATTATTTCCCATCTCGATATTTGAGCTTGAGGGAACTGTTCTTATAGATATTTGGAGGAGATTCTTGGAGGTAAATATTGCCTATTCCTTTACTCTTCCTTAAATCATAATCATCTTAGATTTTTCCCTTCCCTTAATAAATCCTTAGTGATGGAAGTTGGAAGAGGGTTTTGCTGAACATTTTCTCTAAGCTTGGTAATGATAAATTGATGATGTTTATGTTAAATTTTGACTAATCTAAGGTTATTAATCATATATCTTCCACTTCTAGTGTTGAATTTCAGAATCAAAGACTTAGGGTTTATACCCAATTTGGGGGTATTTCTTGAAATAAGAAATTAGGCTAATCTTTGAGTTAAATCAGCAATTAGTGTTTGGGTTATGATCACCTAGTACTTAATTTGATATTTTACTTCTGAATTTCCCGTTTTGGCCTTGTGGGCCCGTTTCCCCAAATTCCAGGGTTGGAATAGACCTAAAATGAATAGTAGCAATATTAATATCATTCTTCACGATTTCTAATCTAGATTTCGATTATGCTTAGACTACTTTGGTTCTGCGGTTCAGCGGAAAGGCAAGGCAAAGGAGTGAGTGGTTGGTGTTGCGGTTCGGCCATCTAGGTAGGTTATGGCTTACCTTTGGTGAGACTTCGTATAGCGAAGCATATATTTAGATTATATTGTGGAGACAGCATATGAACCTTCAGGTATGAAGTCGGGTTGGAATTGCCTTAGGTTAGGCTTTGTTGTGTGTTGGGGCTAGCCACCCTGTTGTGATTGATTTGATTGTTTTACTGTGCCTGCTTGATGCTATGAGTTATTGATAGATAATGGCTTCTGTTTTATCATCTTGATTATGATATAGTTGGCATACCCACTGTTGGTATTTGCACTCGGATATATTATTGGCGTGCCCAATTTTGGTACTTGTGATTCGATTATATTGTAAGCGTACCCACTGTTGGTACTCGTGATTCGGTTATGTTGTTGGAGTACCCATTGTTGGTACTTGTGATTCAGATATATTGTTGGTGTACCCACTGTTGGTACTTGTGATATTGAGCATGATTATTGATGTTGATTCATGCATTGCACACACTCTAATGTTCATGATACACTGTTGTGATACTTGATAAAACTCTTTTACTTGAGTGACGTGAGATGGCCGATGTCTGATGTTCATCCCGAAATCATTGATTGAGTGAAACTGATACTTGATAAAACTCTTTTACTTGAGTGATGTGAGAGTCCGATGTCCAATGATTGATTCTGAAATCATTGATTGCATGGCCGATATCCGATGTTAGTTCCGAAATCGTTGTTAGTGCATGGACTCCGCGGGTCCCCAAAGTGGTGGCGGTGATAACCTCCGTCGGCAAAGATTCGGGGTCCAGTCTGTCTGTTGGGCAAAGATCCGGGACGGGTGGCACTTAGACTTTGCGAGTCACACTGGGTTGTGCTACCGAGACGTCGATATTTTCGTCCGGAGTACATGTGTACACCACATTGGCATGTCATTGCATTGCATTAATACCATTATTGCATTGCATTGCATTATGACTTGATTTGAGTTGTTTGGTGTTGTATTGTTTGTTGAATTGGATTGGATATATTCAGACTTGGCACATTTGGGATTAGATGCTTTTCATGGGTGATGACGGATATTGAAATTGATTGTATTGGCTTATACTTGTTGGTTTATTTGCTTATCTGCTTTATTATTTGAATTGTGTTAGCTATGCTTAGTAGGCCGATAATGCCTACCAGTAATGTTGATTGTACTGACCTGCACTTGCTGTATTCTTTTATGAATGCAGAGTATCTGGTCGGATCCACTTCTGTGCTTGCACGGCTGATCGTTGCTTCAGCTCTATTCTCGAGTTTCCAGGGTGAGCATGGTCATCCGCTGCCTTGAAGACTTTCTATCTTTATGTCCTATTCTTTTCAGAGACATATACACTTTATGTATTAGTATTACACATTGTATTATTTCCCTTTAGATGCTCTTGTGTTATTCAGACTAGACCCTGTGGGTTTTTATTTTCATTCCTCACTTTTCTACTATATACACATATATATATAGTGAGACTTACGTATTTATTCTACTCTGTTGCTAAATTTCATTCTTTTATGTATTTATTTATTGTTGAGTTAAGGGTTCGCCTACCGAGGTGAAAAATGTAGGTGCCCGCACGACTTAGTGAATTTGGGTCGTGACACAATTAAATAAGATAAGTACATTTTAACCAAATCTTCAAGTAAGTCAAATAGTAAGAATCAATGAGATGGTATGATATGATATGCAAATGCGATTCAAAGGCCATCTATCATCGATATACACAAGCTCCTTAATTGGGAATACTAACCCTTGGGTGACTCACAAGGTCCATACACCACCGGAACCATTTCCATCAGGTTCTTAGCCAATTCGACTCTCATTACCTGTACATAGCCCATTCTACTATGATCCGCATCACTCCGCCCGGAACCATTTCTTATTAGACACCACATATGTACCCTCAAGTGTAATTCATATACCATATCAAAGCATACATATGAAATGGACACAATATAAGCAATAAGGCTATAGAGTAAATGTCACGACCCAACGCCGTAGGCCGTGACTAGTGCCCAAGCCGGGCACCCGTATACTCCTGTTACCTATAATCATACATCGCTAGCATGAACGAACTGATATAAGCATAACGGCAAGACATAGGCAAGTCAAAGCTACTTATCCTACAGAGAGTTATAACATTTACCGATTAATATCGCACAAAAGCCGGCAAGGCTGTCATATATATATATATAGAGAACGTCCCAACAAAACATAAGCCGAGAAGGCTACCTTCATACACAAATTTCAAGCATGATAAACATATATATCTACGCAAGCCGACATGGTCGCCATCACGAATGGGTACGCCCGACCTGAGTCATAACCATACAACAAAACAACACCACACACGGACCCACACTTGTGACCTGACACCTCTAAGAGTGACAATGACATCATATGACGGACGGGGCCCGTCGTACCACTGAAAACGACAACATATGTACATATCAAAAGGCAGACGACGAAACTACGGCCCGAACAAAGAGCACTCGAAATAGCCGGGGGATATCCAGACCCGGGGGTCCCCCAAACGGGGCCGCACCCCCGCGGCATGAAACGGCTCGAAGGGGGGGTACGGAAATGTACGGAGTAAAGAGAAACAG